>NC_060233.1:33161855-33461855 GCF_021155775.2 Neodiprion pinetum | reverse complement strand
TTCATGAGGCATGTGATACCTTTGCACCCGTTCCATTTCACGCGCCTTCTCATGCTCTTTGGCAAGCTGAAGTAGCTGCTTTTTATGTTCTCGTTCCTTCTTTTCGCGCTCAGTCAGGCTGTTAAATGAATTTGATTTATAATTTTGAAAATCAATACTTCAATCCAACCAGAAAAGTATTCTACTCCTGTAAAACTCACATCTCATCTCCAAAGAGATATTCATCATCTAATATGTCAGCCTCGAGCTCAGCTACCTTATCTTCCTTTCGTTTCTCTAAATACTTCCTCCGCGATTCGACGCGAAGTTTAGGAATAAGCTTATCACGAGATTGAGTTTCCATAACCTTAAGTCTCTTGGCTGCTTCCGCTGCAAATTTGATAATATTAAGTGTATGAATGTCACCACTAAGTGATTGTATAAAGCTGATAAAACAACTTAGGACATTTTGCCTAAACTTACCAGCCCCGGATCCAGCTGGTGTAGCAACCTTGCGCACCTTCGTATCATCTTTGGACTTGAGACGTTTGGCAAATTCATCCCTTTCCTTAATATCCCTTTTGCGCCTCTCCTCTTCGCTGTCACTGTCACTGTCTTCTGTCGACGATTGCTTCCTCCTATACTTGCTCATTTTCTGTTTCTAAAATCCTCAACGACTCATCTAGGCTAAGTCCTGAATTATATCACAACGGTTAGTAACTGAAATGAAGGTTGAAGCAGATTATTAAATTTCGATGTTATCGCTGGACAACAGATGAATACTCACTAACAGTTCTGGTAAATGTATGAAAACTGTTTAACGTGCGTATTTTACGGGACCGGGAATGATAATACGATTGTTAAACAACAAACCACGATACAAAAAAACCTGACCACTAATTTGAAATAGTTTGAAATCAGCCATAAAAATCGTGTTTGAGATGCACAAACACATTCGGGTAAATAAGTTTGCCTTTTGGAACGGTCGAGGAAAACAATAATAATCATAATAAAGTCACAATATAAAAATTGAATAACCCGGGTACATTTTAAAATTACACAATTAAAGTGATGTGTATAACAAATTAGAAAAAGTGCTCAAATCTTAAAAATATCAATTTAGTAATGGATGATATTCAGAAAAATGACAAAAGGACTGAAAATTTTTATTCCGACGCTGCCAACTACTGGTCTAAAGTCCCAGCCACAGAGGATGGAATGTTAGGAGGATTTGGGTTCATTTCGAACACAGATATCGAAGGGTCGGAATTATTTCTAAGATCAGCCTTCAAGGTACGGTATTCAGTCAAATTTACACAAAATTGTGTTTCATAAATATTTTATTGATGCTCGCCACATTGATGCCGAGATACCTAGGAACGTAACCTCAAAATTCAAACCCACATGTGCTTTCGTATAATTTTGGAATCCATCTGAAGGCTGATTCCAAAAATATATTTTGATCTATATTCTGTGATTTCCATATAACGCACGTTTCAGTTAAAAAATCCTCCGAGAAAAGAATATGCTTTAGACTGTGGTTCTGGGATTGGCAGAATATCAAAACATCTACTTACCAAACACTTCAAAAAAGTTGATTTGGTTGAGCAAAATTCCGAGTTTCTAGAAGCAGCAAAAACTTACCTCGCTGGTCGTACAAAAAGAGTTGGGGAATTTTTTCCCATAGGTATGAAAGTATAAGCCTGAGAATCTTAAATAATTTACATATAATACTTTACAGGATATTACTCTTACAGGTCTGCAAAACTTTTGTCCTGAAGTAGGGAAGTATGATGTCATATGGTGTCAATGGGTTTTAGGACATCTACAAGATGACGATTTTATAAAATTTTTCAGCCACTGTCAGTTAGTAACATTTGCTATTCATATTTTGTTTCAGTATTGTAATTTGCAGTGGAAATGAGAATTTACCGTATAATTTACAATGTAAAATAGTAATCTGTAACTTTGTAAAATATATTCAACAGGGCAGGACTCAAAGAGAATGGCGTGGTAATAGTAAAAGAAAATATAACAAGTTCTGAAAACGTTGAAGTTGATACACAGGATTCCTCAGTAACACGCCCACTGAAGGAATTACAACGTTTATTCGATCTGGCTGGATTTTCTTCTGTAAAGGAACAAAAACAATCCAGACTTCCACGAGGTCTTTATCCTGTTTATATGTTCATATTACGACCTAGAAAAATCATACGGAATTCTGTGAGCAATGTACTACAGTAGAAATAAATAGTTCACAATTATCACAAAGATCAGTTTAATTCCGACATTGCACATAACAATAAATATATATATATGATGATTGTTAATATTTAATTCTTTGATATGAATGAAATTGTAAAGAAAAACAAGAAAGACCACTTGAAAACCATACACAAGAATAATTTTTAAAAATTTTAACACTTTTTAATTCAATAAAGTTTATACTCAACTGGTTTAATTTTTTCAGATACAAGGTGTCGATTCACTAAATAAAAATATTTCAATACTCTTAAATTTACCATAGTTTAATTTCATTTTGGTCTGATTTTTTCATACATGAAGTGTTGATTCGCTTCCTGCGGCGTTGAGTTTATAACACGCTTTTTTACTGCGTGAAAATGAGCCAAAACATGCATGTATAAATCATTCTCCATCTGCCATACTTGCGAATTTTGAATTTTCTTCACAGTTTCTGGGAGAGGGTCAATTTTTTGGGTAGTTTGTCGTAAGTGGGACTTGCTATCTGAAAAAATTAATTGATTTGAGATTTTTTTAAATTATCACAAACTGTAGTTGCGTTATATTGTAAAGACATTGCCAGTGGATAAAAGTAGTAGACTAGAAAAATTATTAAAAATTTGATTGAATTTTAAAACATGCTATGCTTTGCTATTATCAATCCTTAATATCTAACACGTGTCTTACTATGCATAAAGTGATCATAGGCTCCTTTGAAAAATCGTGGTAGTGTAGCCTGAAGAGTTTGTACAAATTCTGGTAATTCTTCTGTGACTCCAACTAGGAGGTAGTGTTTTTCTACATTTCTTTTAGCTTCTGCAACTGCCCATGGATTACCGACTTCCCTTTAATCAATTAAATCATTACATTCAACTAAATATACGTTTGTGATTATAAAAGATAAGAAATTGCACAATAATTCTCAGTCAATTGATTTCCAAGCATATTAAGTGTAAAAACTTCATACCAACAAGCAGGTTCGTGTCCACAGAGGAACGGAACTTGAAGCCACATATTGTTTGGATCACAGTCAGGTTGTCCATGTCTGACGCACTCGTCGAATGTCTGTAAGATGTAAGGTATGTTATCTTCACAAAGGATAATCTTACAAGGAAGAAAGAAGCGGAATATGCTAATTGATAATACCTTGGTGTCGCCATGCTTTTTTCTTATTAAGTGTGGTCGGAAATTATCTCCATATCTTAGAAAGTAGTAATAAGATACGAATCTGTCCAAAGGTTTTCGTAATAAATTTATATACAACGGTGTACGCTTAACTCCGAATCTGAAAATAATCAATTAAGTCGTTGAATATATTGAATTTCTCTCAAAGTTCTCAAATACTTACAAAGATACTCACTTTTCAAAGTTTAAAAAAGCTACGTGACCATGATAAAAAGCTGGTTTCATTGCATCCCATTGAGTAATATTATTTACAAATTGTACCTGAAAGATAAGTCTATTATCGTAAACGCTATTTTAATTCCTTCAAATATATGCATTCAATACCGAAACATTTGAACTTCTGTTAAATAAAACAATGCATTTCAGTTTTGTGCACGTGATTCTATACCAGTATATTAGAGGTCAAACACTGTGCACAAAATTTTGGATGTTTGGATTGTTTCAATCAAAATTAGCACATTTATCTGTCAACTCCTGGGGCAATAGATGGTTTCTTAGTAAATACCTGATTTGGAAGAGTAAGTGTATGCATGTTGTTGGTGACATTGATGTGTAAGGAATGATACTTGTTTTGTTTGCATAGATCATATACTATGCCCACAAAACTTGTGGAGCCTGTCTTTGGTACTCTGTTGTATATCACGACCACATCATCGACACTTGATAATGGGCTGTCCTCAGTGTGACTAAGCGATTCGATGTTGTTTCGCTTTTCCATCTGAGCCAATGCATTCTCTGAAATTAACAGAATCAGGTTGAACGTTGTTTGACTATAATTTTCTATGCATCTGTGATATAACATAAAGTTGTATCACATTTGATTAATGATAAATTAGTAAAAATACTTACGCAGGATTTTAGTACTTTCTTCAAGGTAACTGATTCTTATTTTGAAATATAGAATTAAGAGTATTAATACTATCACGAAAAACCACTGTACTGGAAATGTTCTCACTATCATTTTAAACGAAAATATTGCAACAAGGTTAGGCGACAAGCGAACGATGCAAGCATCGCGCTGTCAGTGATGAAAATAAAGCGCTGTCACACACACTTATGCATAGCCCAGCAGCCTAGCTGTTCTCCCCTCTCCTGGCCCCACTCCATGGGTAGAGAGACAGAGAGGATGGGAGAATTATTATCTTCTGTCCTTTAAGAACCGATTCAAATCCGTTCACAGGTCGCTTACGCCGTTGCTTACGCTCTATTTTGGCCGTGTTCGTAAATTGACTGACAGTACTCAAAATTCCCTAGGACAGAGTCAGAGCTATTCACGAACTTGGAAGCGCAAAAGAGATAAAAGATTGCTGACCGTACTGTCAGTCAATTTTCGAACACGTCTTTTATATATCTCTGTGGTCTCAATGGCCGAGTGAAAACACCACGTAAGCTTTACGCAACACGATCAAATGCTTTAGAGGATTGCCGTAATATACGACGTCAGGCGAATTTTGAATTTTACGACCACTTACGGAGCTAATGCTAGTCCTCAGATCTCTACAATAAATAACTACTCACAGTTAGTCTCGGTGACAGCGCGCTCTGTGGGAGATATAATTAACTACTCTTAAGTCAGCATCGTTAACGTAAAGTCGGTATAAAGTTTTGTAATTTAACAGATGCTTTATGAAAGAATATTTTTCGAATTTGAAAAATTTCTAAACCAAACTAACTCATATGTTAAGAATATTTGTCTTGTCAATTTTTTGAATTTTGTTAACTTGACATATGGCTTTATACGAAAGAACACAAAAGTGTTGATGCATACGGCCACTGAATTGAAATCCTTGACTTCCTGTAGCTAAAATCCAGGTTCCGGTCACGAATCCCTCTTTCTTCAAGCCAAACAGCAGCAAGATGGTTTGTGGATTTCTTACTGCGGTTATCCGTATTTATCCAAAGAATCCATTTTCATACATAATTTTACAAATAAAATACACAAATTCAGCTTAATTTTACGTATTGCCGGTCTGTAAAATCATACCCATAATCTAGACTTGCTTCTTTCTTTTAACCTGAATAAAACATTATTACATTGGCGGTTTCCATGTGGAATTGTTGTTTAGGTGTTCTAAGCGTGACGTTATGTGAGTGTTCTATTGATATTTCAGGGTAAGGTCAAGTGCTCCGAGCTGAGGAGGAAAGACAAGAAGGAGTTGCTCAAACAGCTCGATGAGCTCAAAACTGAATTGACGAATTTGAGAGTTGCCAAAGTGACAGGAGGTGCCGCTTCCAAACTCTCAAAAATGTAAGCTGTTCTAACCCCTTATAGTTTAATCTTTCGCTCTGAATCACTTATGTTATATTTATGTGATAAGTAGTAGCCGGTTTACTGTTATTGTCAAATGTAATGAATGACTAAAGCTGCCTAATTTACAATGAATTTCTCTTTACCTTCAGTCGCGTCGTTCGCAAAGCTATTGCTCGTGTGTACATTGTTATGCACCAGTATCAAAAGGAGAATTTACGACGCTTGTTCAAGAATAAGAAGTACAAGCCCTTAGACTTGAGGCCAAAGAAGACCAGAGCAATTCGCAGGGCCTTGACTCCTTACCAGGCGAGTCGTAAGACTCTGAAAGAAATTCGCAAGCGATCTGCATTCCCCATCAGGAAATATGCTGTGAAAGCTTAAACACAGTTAAATTTCTTACTCAAAAAATTAAAACAAAATTTATCAATAAAACTATTCTATGGTAGTTTATTTAACTTGTGTATATCTCATTTCAATTCCTTTCCTTTGTAAATTTATTCATCAACAAGACCAGTGGCTATTTTTATTTAATGCTCACATTTACTTGCAACCCGTTTATGTTAAATAATCAAAATATTAATGAACTTTTTGTTGTTGAAAGCCTAGAAATAATTATATATGAGAGTAAATTTAAAAAAAATTTAATTCATAACTTTCAGTCTGCCGATAAGTTGGCAAACAAGCAAGTTAGTGAACAAAGGAAAACTGAAAAGAAAGTACTACATTGTATAAATTTATGAAATACTTCAACATTTTATGTACAATTTTGACATGTTCTGTTTAGGAATATGTTTATAGTAATCATAATAATTGAGAGTTGAATAATTTTAAGGCAATATAAGTTAATGACTGGTTTTAAGGTTAAATTGTAATCAAGTTTCCTGAACACCATGGGCATGGATGGAAGTTAGGTTCCAAGGCACACGTATCCTTGCATTCTTTAATTTCCGTCAGAAGATCAAGAATTTGAGACGTAGTTTTATCTTTGACTGCAACTACTTCCGATTGACAGGATGTCTTGTTTTCCACATGTTTGCTTGCTTCTAGACCATCTTCTAGAAAACACATGTTAAAAATGAAACAATGTATAAAAAAAAAAAAAAAATTCGAGAAAACCAACAAACATTTAGAATCCATAATCGAAATAGCAATGTGGACTGAATACAGGAATTAATATATACCGTTTGTACTATCCGATAATGCAGATGTAGTGGTAGACGTAGTTTTCTCTTTAATTAATTCAGCTACAAGCATTTTGAGTTTATGCAGCTGTTCCTGTTGTGTGTTTCGTTGTTCTGTCAACTGGCGGAATGCTTCCTCCTTTTCTTTAGCCCTTTCTTGAAGGACACCACGCTGCTTTTGATACAATGTAACATATTCGCCTGAAAGAGATGTTTAATTATACATCCTGGTTTTATTACACCTGAAATATAACGGTTCAGTGTGGCTACGCTAACCTATAGTTTCGGTTTCACTTTGAAGCTGCAAAACGAGATGTTCCAATCTTTGTTTTTCGTCTGAGAGTTCAGCAACACGTTCCATAGTATGTTTAAATCGTTCCTCCAACTTTTTCACAGCTTCGGGCGAAACTGACATCATTGCTTGTTGTTCGCTAATTGGCGGGGCCGTGTCACCAATACTATACGACTCATTGTCAGTCTGTGTTGTTGCTGTTGATAATTTTAGTTTTTCCACGTCATTCAATGCTTGCAAGTTACACTCACCATTGAGCTGTATAATGTTTTGATTTTGAACGGTTGAATCATTCAACATCGTCCCAGCATTCAATTCGCTGATCAATTGTTGATTTTCTTTCATTAAAACTTCGATCCGTTCCTAAATTCCAATGTTTGTATTGGTAACAAATTGATTTTGTATACAAGCACATTTCATGGTTCCAATTAGTCACATTTACCTGCGCATTGTGAAGTTCTTGCTGCAAGGTACTAGCCTGATTAGACTGAGCTTGATAGTGTTGCATTTGATCTGCAATTTGAGCCATGTGTAATTTTTCTTTCTCTAACTCAGCCATGAGTAAATCCTTTTCCTGCATTTCATCTTTCAATTTCTGTACTTCATTTTCAGTATCATTCAACCGAGCATTCAATTTTCTTCCAATCGACCTCTCTCCTTGTAACTGCTCCGTCAAATCAAGTTTTGTGTTGCTCTATAGTGAAAAAATTGTTTTCACAAACTGTGCTTCTTTGACAATGTACTAAATAATGATTCTAAATTAACTCACAAGTTGCACGAAAGCATCTTGCATTTCACTCAACTGCTGTTTCAACTGTTGATTTTGAGAGACAGCCCGAGCTGCCGCTAATCTTTCACCTTCTAGAGCAGAGACTAAACGGGACGCCTCAGCATTGCTTGCACGCATTTCTTGCAACTCTTCCATTTCTTGCTTGAGTGCATCGATATCTGAATCCTAGATGGAAGAAAACAAAGTAAAATATTCAATTTCATTCTAGAGGACTATTGTAGTTCAGCCAGAAAGTTAAATCACCTTTTCATGAAGTGTTGCTCGAAGACTATCCCGTTCTAAAGTGAGTTGATCAATATTTTTGACTAACTCATCAATTCGCTCTTTATTGTCATTGATAACAGGAGGTGTAGATTCAGGTATTTCTTTCTGACTTTGTATTTGGCGTTCTAGATCGGACAACCGTTGAATAAGGCTGTGCTCTCGACTACTTATTTCTGCATTCTCCTTTGTAGTTTGCTCGAGCTAAAAAATAATTAATAAATGAATAAGATGCAACAGAAAAATATTTGCAGTAATCAGCGTTGCAATTTAAATATAATTTAAGAACAGCAATCAAAATTGCAAATTCGTGTTGGCTTACCTTCAGAGCAAGAGTGGTAACTTGGTTGTTCAGTTGTTGAACATAATTTTGGTAATGGTTACTAGCTTCGTCACGTTCACTACTGACAGCTTTAAGAGTTTCCATTAATTGGCTCAACTGCTGTTCCAGTGCGGCTACTACATGGTGTTGCTCACTGATACCTTGGGTTTCTTGTGTCGTAGAAGTCATCTGTAACTAGGTATTAGATTGGAATATGGCATGCTGGACACTTAATTTCCACTGCATTTTCGGGTCAATTTTAGGTCTGATCATAGAGTTCCGAATAGAGATTATAATAAACTGTAAGTACCTGTTGTATTCGGAGTTCATTCAAGGACAGTAAGGCAGTTTTTTCTTTCAATTCTTGTTGAATGTTAGTTAACTCAGTATTTTTAACATTTAATTTCTGCCTTAATTCAGCGGTCTCTAATTCCAAGTCGTCTTTTTCTTGTCTTAGAATATAAAAACGTCCAATAAAGATCCAATGATATGTCATAAAAGAGTAATAATGAGGGCCCATGACTGCGCAAACTTACTTCACTTGAGAATACTTCGCCTCTAAAGAGTAGAAGCTAGATTGAAGCTGGTTATTCACTTTTCCGACATCTTCGCTACTATTTTTCACAGAATTCAGTTCCCTTTCTAAATCAGAGACTTGGAGTTGGACCGATTTTAATTTTCCATTTAATTCTTCGACTTCAGCTGATAAAAAGTAATTGATTATCAATCTGTTATACTGTATAAAATTTTTACTTTTAGCGTGTAATACCAAGTCTATATTAACAAAATATAAGTAATTTTACCAATTTTTTGCTTGGTAGTTGTTTGACTTTGAACGAGGGCAGCAGTAAGCTCAGCTTTTTCTCCTACAAGAATGCCAGTTGTTTGTGCATGAAGTTGTAATTGCTCTTTGAGTGGATTCAATTCGTGATAAAGCTTTGCTTCAAATTCTGTATCCTTTGTAGTCATTATCATTTCTAGTTCTGACACTCTCGTCCTCTGTGAATATAAAAAAAATTCATCGAAATTGTATAATTTTTTAATATGAAGATTTTAGCTGGTCAATTGGTCTGAACCAATGATTTCACCAAACTTACATATTGGCTGACTTCAAGATGTAATCGGTTAACAAGTTCTTTTTGTTCTTGCAAGCAGAATGCCAAGAATTGATTTCTCTGTTCCAAATCAGAGGTAAGTTCTTGCGGCACGTCTTTACTCTCCATATCACTTGACAATATGTTTGTGACGGCAGATGTCATCTGTAGTAGATATTCTTTCTGCAACGCCTGAGATCCGACCAATGATTCATACTCAGTATGTAAACCACTGCGATTATTAGTTGACTCTGCATGAGCATTTACATTGTGTGTCTCGTTTTTTAATAAAATGTCTTGCTCTAAATCAATTTCATCTGTTTTATTCATTATATTTTGAGAGGTAAAATAATTCTCAACATTAATCAGATTGTCATTAATTTGATGTTTATTAGAAACATCATCTGTCATATTTGTGAAATTAGATATAATACTGGAACCTTCCGACAGTTTTTCTTGAACAGTGAAATCAACAGTGTCTTGAAAAACGCTAGTAGGATTTGAAGAATTCACCAGCTTTGTTGCAGCAGAAGTGATATCACCATTGGAATTGAATTCCAAAAAATCATGCGATTCTGAAGTTTGCTGAGGGGCTTCAGAAACTTGGCTGTCTATTGATGGTGTTTGAGTCTCTTTTATTGGGGACCCTATTTTCCGGTAGTTGTAATTATTATCAGAGTTATAAAAAGTATTATCGATCTGTACAAACATAAAGTAAACCCCATGTTAATGGTTAGAGATCAAACTTTTTAATGAAGGTATTACCTTCGTTCAGATTAAATAAGGACAACGGAAATTCTCTTCACCTGTGACGGAGTAGATTCTTCTGTATTTTCGTTTACATCTTTTGAAGTATCATCTGCCATGTGACTTCTTTTACTCATTTGGAATTCCTTGAGCTATGATACAGAAATATCCATTATAGTATGTGATACTAATTCATGTGAGTTGTGTGTGTACATTACAATTTTCGATTTTGAAAATATTACACAAAGTAATTACAACGAACATTTGATTAGAAATTATCGGTAATGAATAATAGCGAAAAGTTCGCAGAAAAGATAACTATATTTTCTCTGCTCTCACCCTTTTTCTGGCTGCTAATAGTTTTTCAGATTTTTTCATTTTTGAGGGTTCGTTTTTGACCTGTACGAAGAGCAAACAGTGTACTTGGTGCAGAATCCACGCGCAATATTTATTCTATTAATTATTTACAATACATAGAGCAAAATATTACAATATGACAGAACATTGTGAGGTTACGCTCTACGTGCCACTTCACCACTCACACACATTGTCCTGATATGCAGGTGTATTAAGTCAGTTGTGTTTGTGCACCATAGCTAATAGAGATGGACTACTACCTCACAGTGAGCCTTGATTAAAAAGAGAAAGCTATGGCAGAGAGGAAGATCCTCTCTACCTATGAGGACGGTGACGTTGACGAAAACGAGAAACACGATACGAAATGCGGAGCATAAAAGGCAGCACTGCTGTTTCGCTAATGGTTTCGTTTAGAATCTTATGGCAAATTCAACTACACAAGTGCGTTTACGTGTGGTTTCACTGGTTTTCTTGCCTGTTTATTGGACGAATTCTAGGAAATTTGGACTCGGTGCGCACTTTTTCTGTAGTTGAATTCGCACTACAGAAATTCCCTACTGTTACCGACTCAGAGAATGAGACCACTGCTTAGTAATTCTATCTCTTTCTTTTTGTCGTTGATTACGAATTCTCAAGTCAACGTTTCCATATAGGTATGTACACTTAATGGTTAAACTAGAACAATTGCATATGAATTTTTCATCCTATTTCTACGTCGAATTGTTGTTTCAAATCAAGTAATTGATTGTGTCGACATGAAACCTACTGTTGTGGCCGATGAAATGTTCCCCGAAGGCGCTGGTCCATATATGGATCTTGAAGAGGTTCCGTTAAACATTCTAAAACATAAATTACATACGTTCAAATCGTAAACCATCGTGCCAAAGCTGTCAAACGTGACTTAATTTCTGGGCTGACGATCACTTAGATTGTATATCTGCATTGCATTGATTTAGAATTGCTCGTCACTGACCAATACCCTCACACCGTCAGCCAGACAAACAAGATCAAATTGCTCGGTAGTAAAAAAAATTGCATACTCTGCAAGTTATTGATGTTTTTTTTTTTCATTATTTAGGCTGGTGGATCCAGTGGATTGTTGATGGATCTTGCTGCTAATGAAAAAGCGGTGCATGCTGACTTTTTCAATGGTAAGAATTTGTTTTGTATCAAATAATGATGAAGATATATTTTACTCTGTGCCAAAAAGGTTTATTCTTTTATAAAAGCGCTGCAGGAAATGTGCATTGATAAAAACACTATATTTATTTTAGATTTCGATGATTTGTTCGATGATGAGGATCTGAACTGATGAACACTGTGATCAACAAAGGTCTTAAATTCTTTCAAACTTGATAAGTTCGAGTAATACCGATATAATGATTTGTGTTACAAAAAATGAAACACTCAATGCTGAATAAACTGTTCTTATAAAAATATTTGTTTCATCATTGTTAGATAACTCTGTTGAATATTCATTTCACTTCGCGAGAATTATTATGAACTTAATGAAGCAAAATATCACGAACTGCTTTACAACTCAGATTTTAGGATGCTGTGACAATCTGAGCAATGTATCTATATAGCACACACATGTTAACCAGAAGTAGCTAATAATAGAAAGAACCTAGTTAACTAAAGATGAAACTAATTTGTTTAAATGGCATTGAAAACTATTTACATCTAGCCAGAATATAATGCCTCATATATCAATTGAAAATTAAAAATTGCATTAGCCTAAATAATGGTAAAAATTCAGACAAGCTTAAGTATAGCATGAACATAGTAATTTAATAACGACCAATTAATATAAATGAGAGGTCCAAATTTATTTACAATCATTCAATTAATCCAGCTATTTGTGAAATGTTGTAATAATTATTGTGTACAAGATACACTTTTCTGACATATGTCCGAAGATGCTGCTTTACAGACCCTATCCTCATGATACATATTCAGTATCAGATCAGTTACTGTCAGTAACACATGTTTGTAGGTAGCTGACCTCTAAAATCATTTACAAACCTAATCATAGATTGCAATTATTATATATTATTCAAAAATATTTTTTCGATCCAAAAACAAAATTCGCATTGAGCCATGTTAAACATTTACAAGATGCTCATTAATGGAACGAAGAGTTGAAATATTTCGGAAATAAGAGAAATTACGTAAATACCTATTTCTAAATAATCGTATCACACTTAATCCTGTTAATAATAACAATTTCTAAACTGAAGAATATTAATTATTAATAAGTAGCTAATGATTACTTTGTATTACTGGAACTGCAACATAAATTCCTATTTTGGGTAAAAGACTAATTTAATAAAATACGCAAAATCGATACAGCAGTATGCATAAAATAAATTTCTACAAGTAATCTTTTAAAGTTCAATGAATTTTCCATATCAAGTGAATTAAATATGTTTTCTAACGGAAAAAATTGCGCTCAAATAAAAATTTGGCATTCTATATCCGGAATAGTAAAGTTACACAGAAATAATAAAAATGTATTAAAAACTTGAATTGAAGAAAAAAAAAATATACAGTCACTTGTAATAATTTTACAATTTATTCACTTCAAATTAGTTAGACCTCTCTCTGTATTCCTTTGCTATATTGCGTCCTGCTGTGAACCACAGATATCATAAACGTGCCATAAGAAAATGAGTGGTATAGATATATTTTATACATGTAATAATATTAATGTAAGATTATAATTGTGTTATTTATAGTACATACATTCTAAAGTGTCTAAATTCACGACACGACGCATGATTAAAATAGCACCGAATTTCAGTCCCTGTGCACGTCGGTTAGCTAACTCGTCGCTTTCGTATCCGAGCAATAACAATCAAAGTGGCATGAAATACGATTTACGGACGTTTACGCATTAGTCTTATGCTATTCCATAAAAGAAAGAAAGTGACATGTACCCTACTCGCTGTTATTAGTTCATTACACTTCTCAACCTGCAACACAATATACCTTCCAGTAATATTAAATTTAATTTCAGCTGTTTTGAAACATGAATGTAATTCTGGAGTCTTCCTACAGCCAAAATAGATTGTTTCGGCAATGTTAAGATGTATTCCTTGATATTGTCTCGATCATTTCGTCAGCAAAAATTAGCCAACCAAGTAAGGTATGAGACTCCATTTCAGTGAGAAGGCATGAAAATTCAATCACTGTATAATCAATCCGTTGCATCCAACGATTTCGGCAACGTGGCGCAATAATAATACAAAGCACCTGGTGATGCAAAGTGTTTCTATAAAAATGATTTTACGTTTGTGTAATTCAAACGACACCGCAAGCCCAATTTCGTGGTTACCAAATATGTTAAGAGGATGATGAATGGATATGCTAGTTAGCCTCAAGATCACTGTCGACTTGATCGTCCTGGTCGCTTTCTTCTTCTTCATCTTCTTCCTCAGAGAAAAACTGGGAAGGTGGAGACAAAGGATCTTCCGAAAGAGAGGTACGAGAAGAAGAAGGTGGCCGAGATCCAGATTCCTCTAATTTTATTTCCAGTTCATCCATCGATGTACTCGGCCCAGGAATTGTAACAGGAATGAATCTTTCCAAATCCCCAGAGGCCAATTCTATGGATATTAGTTGATAATATTAGATTTATGCCACAGCACCTTTACCTTAAAATAAAATCAAGTGTAACTAGAGCTACTTACGCTCAACGTATTTTTCAAGGGACTTTGGTACCATAGTTTTTGCTTTCCGTAAATCGTCATCAGTACATTCTCCTTTCTCAAGGCCTGAAGCAAATGTACATTTGTACCGAGATTTTCGTGCAAATTTATCAATATTTGGAACAAAGTATTAAATTAGTATTTACCAAAGGCTAAACCCATTCTTTTCAGAACTTCAATGTCATCATGGATCTCAAACTTATCATTAAAATTAAACAGGTACTCGGTTCTGAAAGTAATACAAATATTATAAGAAGCATTACTCGTAGATACGTGTAAAATATGCAAATCGAACTTTCCTGTAAATTATAAACATGAACTAATCTTGTGTAAAAAAATACTACATGAAAAAGAAAGACTGACACTTACTTGTCGTTTGAAATACTGCAATCAATAACAGTTTTCTTACTGGTATTAACTATTATGAATGGCAACTGTATAGCAGAATTAGGTTTAGGTGGTCCATGAAAATTCTCGTTTTTATGGTTGCGTTCAACTAAATTTTTGTACGATATGTGCTGCAAAATTAACGAATGCAGCTGCTGAGTTTTGGCTTTGATTCTCTCTATTTTCTTTTTCTTATCTTTTTCTAACGACAAACACTCTTGCAACGAATTTGTGGGCAAACCCAACCATCTTATCTCCTTCTTCTCCTTGGAGATTATATTCATTGCCATCAATACATTCAATGCATCGTATACACGTCTCCTAATATTTTTCTGATCGTACTGCTGCAAAAGAGATATTAATCCTGAGTGAAATTGGAATTGAATAAGCAAATTTTGACACTCATTGGCAAGACTGAGATCATTTCTCTATGTACTTTTGCACCTAAGATCAAACTTTGAAGCACTATCTGTGAGTTGCCTGAAAAGACAACAAGGTTCCAAATATCGATGATAAAAGATATTTACCTGATCAGTTAACGAATTTATGTGCGCAGGGTTGGTGAATTCGCCAACTAATTCATCAGCAACTTCATTATATGATGTCGTACCTTTCTTTTTCACTTTTTCACAGACTTTCATAGAGAAATGGCGAAGCCCCTTTCCAACTTTTTCTGTTTTTCTCCGTTTGCTGTAAATTTAATACAGATCTATTAATCTGGAAAACGAACCCTTTCCCGATTTCAGACACATACTTTGATATGCATCCTATGCTTAAAAGTTGTCGCTGCTTTAAGATAAATAAGTCAGATAATATCAGTGACATGTGTTTGCACATTTCAAATTGAAATCAATGATTCATGTTTTATTTAAAGATAAGTTTCTAAACTGTCCTCTGTTTTGAACTTTTTGAAAGATTCGTGAATTTATTGTGCTACTTGACGATCAATAGTTCTATGATATTTCATCGTGATATGTATTTCAAAACCAAACGTGTGCATCATTCAATATTCAGAGATAAACCCCGTCAGGAAAAGGTTCAGTTTTTTATTAAGAATAGTCCAAGCTCACTACTCTGGGGTAAAATCGCTGCTCTCGACATCCTGTCGTTTCCTCGAACCACTGTGATCCAAAATGGGGCTGATGAAAGTCTTTCCAGATTGATCTTTGACAATCTGCTGTTGACTGCTGGCCTGTTGTTGAGGCTGGGATACCAACGCTTGTTTAAAATCATTCTGTTGAATGGAAAGATTTGAATAAAAAAATTAAATCATAACACAAAATCCAATCAAGCTTATCAGAGGCCATTCAAAAAATACATCAACTTTGTTTAATGGATTCATTTACTTTAATCCCCCTGAATTGATATTTAACAAATCCACTTCTAATAGTTTTTAGGTACTGAAAATACAAACTCTCATTTCAATAGAAACTTTTTAACAAAATGATAAAAATTAATATAATATATAATATTACCACACTAGTAGAGCTAACGTTAATAAAATCAACCTGGGCTGCAGATGATTAAAAATCTACCTACAGTAACTGAACATTATGTTCATCTGCACCCCCACCAGTGTGCTTTATGCTACTACCACATAATCCAGGATCCCCCAGGAAAAGCTAATGTCTTTTTTGAATAGCTCCTGATTCATATTTTCTCAATGCTCATGATGTTGTAACCTACCATTCGAGCAGTTGTAAGTTGTATTGTTTTTGTCACTACAGATTCCCCAGCTTTTACAGATGACATTTTTGCACTTTGTACAGGGATGGTAACTAAGCCTAATAGAAAAATATTTTGTTACATGAGAAATGTGAACTTTCTGATAACTGAAAAGACAGATATATAGATGGGTCCTATAGAAACAAACATATTTTGACAGTCCAGATAGAAAGGCCGTATTTCACTGGGTAACCTAAAACGGATCTATCTTAAAAGATGCTAAAAGTTGTGTATAGAGCTCTGTATGGACATGCTGTAACACTTTTTGAGTTACGTCCATTCTAGATTGCGCGGCAAAATATAAGTGTTCTATCCGACCCATCGAAATACTTCTGTTTCCATAGGATCCGTCAATATGTACTGCAAGAAACTAGGTAAGAATCTGTAATACTCACGCTGACCAGGTGTTGAAGAACCTTGCAAACTGATGGTTCTCAGTACTTGTGTCCCACTGGACAAGACCTAAGTGTGCAAACAGTAATGGTCATAATATCATCACAATGAACCCAGGGTGCCCACTCACTAAGTGATTCAATATCCCCCGAATTGCTACACATTTAACTGACCACTGGGCACCCTGTAAATACAAAGTTGAAGCTTACACTAGCAGGCGGGGATAATTCTGCGTATCATCTATTGAATCCCTTGATTAAAAAATGTACAAGATAGCACACGTCAGAAATACTATATGTTGTGAGACAGTTTGAATTTTTGTTTTGAGAACTCCTGTTTGTGGCCATTGGGTTAAATTGTGATATGAATCAGCTCATCCGAATAGGTCTATAAATATGAGCTTCAGTGTCATCTTAGAAAGCTTTATGAACCATACTCAGTAGTCATACAAATGGGAACCGTAAAAAATATGCAAGATGGGAGTGCAGAATAATATGGATTGTACTCATTGTATAACATAATTAAAATATGTTTGCAAACCTGTTGAATATTGGTAGAGCAATTTTTCAATATATGGTAATTATTAGAAAAATGATACAAATGTTGCGAGTCTGATTATATATTTTAAATGATATTTACTTGGGTATCTTGGCCAGGTGTCTTGAATACCTTCAAACTCCCGGAATTTGTGGTGCTAACAAGCCCAGTTAGTGCTTTATTCGGCGTGCTCGGAACCACTTTAATAACTTGTGGTTGGCCTGTAAGAAAGTTTATTTTTTTTAAAATATCACAGATTAACAATTTTATATGATCCAAAACTTCAGTTAATCAACTAATGTATGTACATTAGATGGCTCTTCTGAGTAGTATCAAGTGTTTGGCAGTAGGGAATACTGAAATATTTAAGATTTCATATTGAATGGCATTCGTCCTTCAAGAGTCAACGCTGCTGTAGTACACAAATTTTAGAGGCAAATCAACTGATTGATCTTGAAGGCAAATAAGGAATGCTCTTGTTGCTAAGAAGAACAATAATGAATTATTTATATCCTAATTGAGATCTACAAGAATGATATTCAGTGTACGTCTGATTATCAATACACGTTATTACGTGAAAACAATACAGCTAGTTTAACTAAAATAGGAATACCAAACAGCAATATCATTTAACATTAATCTTCAATTTCCAATAGCTATTTCTCAATGAAAGTGAACCAATTACAATCACGCGAGCAGTACTAAATATGTTTGTTTATTATTCATGGATTCCACAAGTATATCAATAAAAGAACAGAGAATTTGTCAGTGTCAATGTGTAAATTGTAAGTTTAACGTAAGGAAATCCAGAACTATACAGTGGGATGTTCTAGTTATCGATAAGTAAATGAAAGTGATTGGGATATTCTGTAAATCCTTAGAAAGAAATCTCGATCAAGATTATTAATGTAAGATTCGGTTACAAACAAAGATTGCAAAAATTGCATTCTTTCGTTCGCGGTATTCTGGTAGTAAACGCGAAACACACGTTTTAACGTGATTGAGTTTAGCAAGGAGCCTGCCATCAAATTGACGAATCCAAATAGAAATGGATATGCGAAATATAAGAATCGTGAAATTTGGTTAGAAAACGTGCTCCTCGGTTGATCGCACGAGGTATTGTTTCACACTTCATTCGACAAGGAATATTCAGAGACGGAGCCGTGCGTGCCGATTGTTGGCGCGCCAGTTGGACGACTTACCATTTGCGTCGTGTATCAAGAAATTCATCGTTTTATTTTGCTGGGTCATCACTGATGCTTCTGGATATCGAAGGTATCAAATATGATCCCGTAAGCGGACTGAAATTCGCGTGAAAATAAAAAGATCATAAGTGCAATAGTTAGGTCGGACTCGACGTATCACCAAAATGGCGACTCCGGCATTGCACTATTTGTGAAGTAAATATTGTAAAAACCCGGTTACCAAGTATCAACAATATTGCGAATTATCAAAATAAACTAACCGCGCTATCGTGCGCGACACACAGCTTCTCGTTGAATCGTTATCACGACATTAACAACGCGTCAGTAAAATACAGCTTTTTAGTGCAAGTAGAGCCGAGACGAGCTTGGCGGTAGCACAAAGCTAAACAGCTGATTGGCCAGTGCTGATCACGTGGTTCGCTCCGTTCCTCATCGTTCCCCGTCTACCGCAAACTTCAGTCATTGAGTATCGAATTATGTGTAGCTGGGGAACTCAGCGCTACTACACAAAACGTCAGTGAATCAATGTATCTGCGAATCACAGTGCAGAACGACCTCCCTATTTCGTTTCCTTTCCATCCCACCTGTATTTTGTTCCGTCGTTCACGTAGGACCGGCAAAATGGACGATATAGCGTCAAGGGTTCCCGATCATGTTTTAGAAGTGATATTTTCCTACTTAAAATTGCACGATTTGCGAAATTGTTCCTTGGTGTGTAAGAACTGGCATAGAATTTTGAACGATGAGAATAATGATGTATGGCGGTTACACTGTATTAGAAAACTCGCTGAAGAAGCGCTCAAGTCGGATTTGCTGTCATCGGTTCCCACCTATAAAGCCAAATTACGAGCTTTTTACCATGCTTGGAACCCTGACGATTGTTCCCGCAATATTTACATCAAACCAAACGGGTTCACTTTGCACCGGTAGGTGCAATAGCAGTATATTTTACGTTTTGTCACGTGCTGTGATTGAGTTGACTTCAATGCACACAACATACCCGTTACTTTAAATTTTCACACAAACCAAGCGATTTTCTTCATTCCAATATTCGCTTCATTTTCAACCTCCAGAAATCCAGTCGCTCAAAGTACAGATGCCTCTCGGAGTAAGATAGGATTCCGCCATGGACGTCATGCGTGGGAGGTAATTTGGGAAGGTCCTTTGGGAACCGTAGCTGTGATAGGAATAGCAACGAAAGAAGCATCTCTACTCTGCCAAGGGTATGTAGCTCTACTTGGTTCCGACGAACACTCTTGGGGATGGAACCTTGTCGACAATCATTTGTTACACAATGGGGATGCACAAGGCAATTATCCTCTTCTTAACAACGCTCCAAAGTATCAGGTAAGCTGATAATTTGCTACATATTCTTATCCATCAAATTGCAGGCACCAAATTTCAGGAAAAGTCAATGCGCGGTGCGACTCAAATGCCAAATGTTCATTTGAATGAAAATTCCAGCAACATGTACTTTGTAAGATTTGTTGAAAAATTTTTCCACCAATTAAATTGAAAATTTATCAACTTCTACTAATTTCTCACAAATCTGTCCTATAGAGTGAAAAACTTATGCAAAATAATTTACTTGGTATGAGCTCGTTTATATTTTTATTGAAATGAAAATTCAGAATTTCTAGCACATGATACATCAATTTATTAAAAGGTTATCTAATTTCAGATTGGTGAGAAAATAAGAGTAATACTGGATTGTGATGACAACACACTGTCCTTTGAAAAAAACTATGAATTCCTGGGCGTAGCGTTTAGAGGTATATTATTGTTTTTGCCAACAATGTTAATTTTGTCGTAGTTGGTTCATGTATTTTCTAATGAAGTGGACATTTTTGTACAGGATTACCCGACAAGAGATTATACCCGTCCGTATCGGCTGTTTATGGTAATACAGAAGTTTCAATGGTATATCTTGGACCACCTTTGGATGGCTAACACTTTTTGCAAAATTTTGAAGTAAACTTGCAACACTCTCTCAAGCATGTGCCACGCGAGGATAGTCTGTTAAAATATATCTACGTTTAAGTAGAACTTCCACTAAGGCGAGTCCAAAAAAACGCGTATAAATAATGGATAAGTGTAAAAAATGAGCATCGCAATTCGAAGCATTGGCGACGATTGCGTACATAACTTGTTTATTGAACTGTTTATACCGTAGAGCATTAATTTTCTGAACATCAGTTATCCAAAATATTAATTATCAGAGCAATGATTCGGTTTATCCAAATCGTCAGTTATCATAAAGATTATTTACTTTGAATTTCCGGTTTTTCGCATAACAGGCCGCTACATATATTATTGTGTGACATTGTAAGCACAAACTTGCACGGCGTACCTCTTCTCCACCTACCAGACAGGAGTTTGCACACATTTGGCTTTCCAGTGTCAGTTCCTACTCATCTGCAGAGCTGTGAAAAAAGTGAGCCCCGATATTGAATCTGATGTTTTATGTACATATTCTATTACGTTCAACGAATTAGGGGTTGATTCCCACACTGTTTGGTTATACGAAAACTCGATAATCTAAATGATTGCCACCCCCAATTAGTTCGAATAATAGACGCTCTACTGTAGTTTGAATCTGGTTAAGTTGCATTTCACTCACTTGCCAACCAAGCTAGTATTGGTACATTGACTCGATTACCCTTCTAAATGCTAATGCTGATGGTTAAGCATCGTAGCAATTGCTATTGCGTGGATATTTTGAGCGCTCGATTATGTCCTATACGTAATTGAAAAAATTATATTATTAATTATATTAACTCTACACAGTTAAATATGCTCAAAGTCTTTGTAAGTGAGCTTTTGATTCATGCAGAAATGTCAACATTGAATTTTGAAGAGTATAATTGTGCGAGAATAATGTATAACAATGTACTGAAGTTCATTGCTAGTAACATAACAATACTGATTTCAAGATACCAATCAAGTCAGTGATGTATCTTATAGCTTGATTCTATGAAAGTTTCGGTGAATTTGTTATCTTGAAATACCACAGTGTAAGAATAATTATTTTTTAAGAAATTGTATATTTCCATAGGCTATGACCGACTACTTTCTGACAATTATAAATAGCAACCTTTTTATAAAAGCTAAAGCAGGTAGTGTGTGTGTGTGAGTTAAAAATTAACAAAGTGGGAGAGACAGTCGTAATAAGCAAAACAATGTTCTAATGTACATATTTATTGGTAATTATTACTATTTATTAAGAATTACCCTAGGTAGAATTCGTCGATTATTTTTTCTAAACTTTTGTACAGAATCGTGTACATAGTGATTATTGCATCTGTGAAAAATAAACTTTTTTTCATAAGTGTCCGTATGGTTTTAGTTAAGGTGTATTTTAAATACTGTTTGTTAAGTTTGTGCTCAGTGTTTCAAAATAGTTTATTACTCAAACTAATCACAAGAGTATGCATTAAACCCGATTGGTCTTTCCATTTGAAACTGTGGAATGCAACGAGTAGTGCCTTTAATACCGTCAAATTTTAATGTGGTTTCACAAATACAAAAATACTGACAGATACGATACAGGAAGAGATATCAGTTACATGTAATAATATCTCAAAACATCTAATTCCACAACAAAATATCTCGCAAAATAACCCCAGCAATAATAACCCACAACAATAATATCATGAGACAAAACTTTATAACACAAAATAACCGTAGACAAAACATCTCGAGGTGATGGAACACTGTTTTTGTTGTATGCAATTTGTTGGTGTGTGTGGGATTAGTGGGGTTATTCAGTTCCTGTTCTTTTGTCACGGGTTATTTAGCTATGTTATTTGGTCCCTGTTTATTTTGTCTCGAGTTATTTTGTCGTTTGATATTCTTGTGACTAGTTATTGTTTTGTAGATAGCTGAGATGGTTATTTTGTTGTTGACATATATTCACGTCCCACCGAGGTATCACTTTAATGATAATTTAAGATTTATATGATGCCTGGTAAGTTGTTATTTTTCCTAGTCCTTCTAGCACTGCAATCTTGTAATAATTTTTTAACAAAATTTTCAGACAAGTTTTTTTTTTGCCATAATTCTGCGCAAAAGTTTCAATTTTGGCTTTTCACTTTTTACTCATTGAAAGTATGACGGCCCATTGGTAACTGCTACTCATCAGGGTATTTTGTGAAATATATTTGAAAAATGAAATACAAAAAAAAAAATTTTAAGCGAATGTATGATCATATTTGTAAATAAATCATTTTATCTTGAAATGAAAAAAATGAATTCAGCTTTTCATGCATATAACACTATCCTACATACCTAATACGCAGTATCACAATTATCAAAAATAGGTAATATGTATATTTGGTGGCAACTACATCAAGAGTTGGGATCGGTAAAAGATATTCCGCAAGTACTTGTTATTTTTTCGTGTGTATTTTTGATAATCTTTGTTACAGCCCTCTATTTGGATTAAATTGAGATCGAAATCCTCCACCATCTACAGTTGTAAAATCGGTGTAGCATTTTTGGAAATATTAAAGGGGATACAATCATGTGTAACTACATCATTTTATACTTTCTGCAATATCTACACGGATGAATATTGTTTCAACTATTCTACAGGCTTAGATTGAAGGAACTGTAGCCAAGCGTGAATTGTAACGAGAAGGAAAACTTGAAGAATCGGTAATAAATATCAGGGCAGAATTGTGCCCACTTTGTGATTGATAGTCATATTAAATTTGAAATGAATGTGAAAATGTATTTTACAAATATTCAACTTCTGCAGCAACAGACGAATTCATAATTCTTAACGCGTATGTTTTAAATAAGAAATAATCAATATAATCAGCAGTTTGCTGACTAATTGGGTAAAGTATTCATCTATATTAATTTTCCATAGTATAGGAATATATCTTTTTGTAACACCTGCATGAGAAGTTCAACTTCGCGTACCAAAAAGTACGCGCAAAGCGCCCGATTCCCCTACACTTTAAAAACCGTTAGCTAGAATTGAAAACTATTTGGGGATGTTCATTATGATATAGTTTTCTGTTAGGTAATATTCATTACCTAACAATTGTACGGCATTACCTAACAGTTTGGGAATTGTTGGGGAATTAGCTACCTCGAGCAGCCTCTTCGGTGAGGAGGTAATGGTGGTGGTGGTGGTGGTGGTGGCGGGGTTGGTGGGGTTGGGGGCAATTCCCATTGCAGGTGTTACAAAAAATAGAATACGAAACGCATGCGCACTTCGCTCGGCCGACAAACTACAGTAGCGCAAGAATCTCATACTTCGCGCACTTGAATCGTAACGTACTAATATGTGGCTGAGTTTCCTAATTTTTTTTTTTAAATAACCATGTCCATTAATTTCCATTCACCCCCAAATACGGTGCTAGGAGGGTTTGTGAAATGATGCCAATCTATAAAATGTCAAATTGAAAATTAATCCAGCGATATTCAACGCTGGCTAATCACAGACTAGGAGAATAGTGACTAGTAATAAGCTACTAATTTCGTTTGAACTTTACCTAAAATCAATAACTTATACATCCTTGTTTATGTAATTTACATTTAATACATTATTTTGAATATGAAGTAGTAGTAAGGATTTAAATTCTTACTAGTTAGAGTTCTGAATGTATTTATCCCTATTTATACTTCTAGTAGGAATACCCTATTCTAAAGGAATTATCCTATTTCGTTATCCAAGCCTATATATGGCAAGATACTTGTCTAACATCAGATTTATTGAAGATCAACTTATCTTTGGCTTTTGATAACTAGGCTTCTAAATCGGCATTTGGTACATCTTGCATGCTTTAGCATAATGCACTTTGCAAGAACTAAAGATACGACACACGCAGTAGATCAAAATGAAACTTATTTTGTAATTCATGATTAGTTCTAACTTTCCATTAATGTTATATTCAAGCAAAAATTTCAAGAAATATAGGCTTGGATTGATCACAGCTTTGTACAATAATTATAGCTTCAGATTATATGAAAACTCAATGCCCAGTAACCATGAGAATACAGTCGGTAATAATCTCAAATATTACTTATAATGTGAAATTTACAGTCAATATTTGTTGTAACATTCATTGTACAGCAATAAAAGTAATTTGTTGTACTAGGTAGAAGCTTCCAAATCAACTGAATTTGCTTAGTATAGTACTTTATATTCATTTTGAAAATCAGATACGACTTCTGTTGGATATGATACATTTTCCACTGAATCAATAATCTGTACTTATCTACTTTGTATTTTTTAATTATTGCTGTAGTATTTCGAATTGCACAAGAGAACAACAATTAAAAAATCAATATCTTTATGCTTTATGAATGCGTATAAATAATAAATGAATGAATGCTTCATTTTTGTAAAAATATCACACAGTGTTATGTGCTAGTGTGGATGATTCAATCTTTATTTCGTCAAACACAACTCGTAAGTTTCAAGAGATTTCTAGCAATTACAAGGATCAAATAAAATCAGTAGTATGACAGGTATTCCAAACAAAACAAATTATGAAGCACAATGATTTGCTATTTTAATTGATTGTTTTCAGAAATAAATACCAGCAAACAGATCTAAAATTATCAGATCATAATACGAATATTTTGTTTTCAATAGTAAAATTATCATTGAGTTACAGATCTATGTTATAATTAAGATCAAAGGTTCTTCATAATGAGTTCATTGCATAAACTAAAATGGGGTATGTGCAGAATTAATCATTGCCCAGATAGTCTTGATACTTTTGTATGGTATATCTGTGACATGTCGCTAAGCGATATAAATAAATGTTACGATCCACGTAACATTATTGCAATGCACCTAATCAAAACTTATTCCAAAAATGTGAGTTGAGTTTAATCTACGTGTGTATGACCATTTTCACGGCCAATTTGGAGAGAAGAGTCACTAGCTTTTGGTTTATACAGACAATCATCACTGAGAACTGAACGCTGTATTGGAAACTCGAGTGACTTCTTAACTTTAGTAACAGGAAACTGTGTGAGTAAAAAATTAGATACAAAACAAAATAATTTACAAAGTATAGGGCAGAGTAGAAACTGATGAATCGTTGCCCAAACTCGATAATTTTGACCTTCAAACGGATCCAAAACAGCTGGGCACAACATATGATTCAAATTCACTTGGGCAGGCTGCAAGAACATAATGATCATCACATCGTTGAATAGTGCGGAATATTTTTGCTTGGTTTGAATAAGTCGTAGTCTAAGCTGTGTTTCAATACAAGATACTATTTTTTGGTTTTCAAGATTATCAATTATTAATTTCACAATATTTCAATGTTAATTGTAATGGCGATTTTTTTTTATAACTCACCAATGCAAATGCCTGCAGGATCCAAAAATGGTAAGCTAGATTTAAGCCATAGCTTAGGACTGACCAACTCAAATCGGACAACGGCTCAACATTATATGATCCTAAAATAAATATACAAATGCATAAAACAGTAAATTGTAAAGCAAGAACGATAAGTTTGTTGTCACCTTATACAATTCAATACAGTTTAAGAAAAAAAACTATAACATAGAATATCTTATATTATAGAAATGATTAAATCATTGTTCAGATATTGTTAGGGAAAATTCGTAAATTCCACATTATTTTAAAAAGATCGCTTACCACTAGGCGAAGGCCTAGTTATGCAAACTTGCAAAATTTATGTGAAACAAGTCCAAGCTTTCAAGATACATTGTTATCAAGGCAATTATAAGTATAAGGTAATGTCCACTTTATTAATTAACGAGACATGAATTCCAACGATAGTTATCCACTTTTGTTTACAATTCTTCGTGCAGATACGTTAAGATCATATTTTTGAAGTATGAACAAAGTACGAAAGCAAGTCAATAACAGCTAATAGAAAAAAAAATATCTGATGAAAATATAAATATACCTTGAAGTTAATGATCGAGAGAATATTCCAGCCTTTGCTTAAAACTTTTTGCATGAACAAATATTCATCTACAATAAATACCACCGCAGTTTGACGTATGCACATACCTCCAAGCCGTAGTAAGTAATATGGAATTACAACCATCAAACCATGTTGGATATAGTATATAGCCTTATCCACAAATATCTAGAAACACATATATCATTTTAAAGTATGTACTATTACTTTATTATTACATTACTATAGCTTACAATAAGCTACTCACCTGTCTAGATGCAGTTTCTGGGAATAAATAGGCTAAAAGTGGTCCATTCAATAGATTTAAATGTATTCGAAAAATAGCAGTAACAGTTTGACTAGGTTCAGCAGCCAACAAGTACAACTGAAAACATAGCAATAAAGAATATTTGTTTGTCGAAATGACTGCATTAATGTAATTCATTAGGCGTACCTGCATCACCGTTGTTACGTGGCAGGGATTCAATAAATAAATCACAGTTCTGCTGGAAAACTTGAAGCCAATCTCCATTCCAAGGATTAGCGACATGAATATCAGTAATACTCGTTTGCCAACTCTGTCTTGATTCACATATGGTGAAGGTTTCGGTAGAGTTATTCGCTTCAAACCCCAAATCACAGTGACTGCGACTAAAATTGTAGCTGCTATAGTTTCTACAACTCGTCGCGATGGCGTTAAATATTCTGCACATTCAGGTCCAACGTTGCGAGGCACAGAAGCATTTACGCCACTGTATGCCCACTCCAACATGACGAAGGAATCTAAGACAATAATTTATTCGGCTAAGACAAGATTTTATGAGATAATATGTTATTCCGAAAGGCTCTGTAAATATCAGCAAAGTAACGAAAATATGAATTTCTTGTCATGGGGCATCAATTACTATAAAATCAATGTAAAACTAATCTCTATTGTTAACATTAATCTCCGACAGCTTAGATTTATCAGTTGCAAGACAAATAGGTTCAGATTCATCATACTGATAAATTTTCACGCTTTTAAGAAGACACGGATAAGAACAATTGTTTAATCAGTGGAGTAATTAAAACTCATTAGACTTAGGCTTTCGTAAGAAATAAATTCTTAGAATATGATAATGGGGCGTCTGATTTTAGTTAAGGGCACCAGGAATTTGTGCCAAAAAAAAAGTTCGTAACCGATAATAACTCATTCTCTGATATCGGTAATAATCAACATATGACTGAGTGTGTGTAGAAATTACGGTGATGAGGTGAATTTTAATCGATGATTAGTCAGCGACGGTGTGTATTAATTAAAGAGGACGAGGTTAAGTGAGGTTATGAAACCGAAATGTCAAATTTATCTCACCTAGAACTGTACAGATATACGTGTGAATACGTGTCAATATAACCATATATTGATTACGAATGGAATATCAAAACTCTTGCATTGTTATATACAAACAGAATCGTTCTGTTTACACATACGAAATGAAATTTGCGATACTTACGCTATTAGGATATACGATAATCAAACCGGGCAGCAGCTTCGCTCCGCTCCGCGATGCAACGATTTATGTATTATATACACTACTAGAATTCGGGAAATTCGTTTAGGGGGAAAATGAAGTTTTGTCCGGTTACGTAACAAGCTACATAATAATAAATGGATTAGTAATAAAATTTGAAAGAGAGAAGGGGTCAATTTTAAGCAATTGATCCCAGTGTTGTTAAATTTTTCTTTGTTTAAAAACCGTTGATGCAAGGCGATTAAAGACGGTTGTCATGACGACCTCTAATAACAAAATATAGCATGTATTGCGGCGGTAAACTGAATCGATGAAGCACGTATTTGAATCAGATACTAAAAATGTTGGAAAAAGAAATGTATTTCCTAAAATTTATAGGAATAGTCGGAGGTAGTATTCAGATAAGGGGTTTATTTACATTGTATCGAGTCGATATTATGAACTACATGATGGGCTCATGTGAGAAATCCTCTAATTGGGATTAATTTGGTGCTTGCTATACGCTCAGCAAGTATACTCTACGTAAAAACGGGCATATCAAACGATGGGTTGCGGCATGCAGATCACGAATGTCGGATACGTAGTGTGAAAAAAATGGTATTACATTCTTCAGACACGCCAAACGTGGAAAATTGAAGCTCCAATAACGGAATAACTGCCTGCATTGGTTAAACAATACGTCATTTTATTACCAAGGACCAAAGCACTGGCATACAACTATAAACGTTCAATTAAAAATCGAATAAATGGCATATCGTAATAATATATACATTTTCTATCGTAATATGTCTCAAGTGTTTTATACCACGTTCAATCCTGGATAAATTCTTTTTTTCTCAGTCTTAGGATGAAATATTACGAATCACAGACTCATATTCTACCAATAAAGTTGTTGTATTATTGTAAACAATTTGGCGTAACTACTATAATCATTACTCCAGACGCTTTGATGTTGTTTCACTGATATTTTATTAAATAAAATTTATCTGAAATATATCATACCACATTTTCATTCCAAAAATCACATTATATAACTTTTAAATCTGTTGAGTACCACAAATTCGTGAAGCTGTTTTTTTCATACTGTTTGCAAACATATGTAATCTATATCCCCCTATGCCAAATAGCTAGCCAAAGCAAACACTGAATGAACATCGTTGAGACACAACTGTGTAGAAGACAAAAGTTTTAATCAACTTTCACATCTTGTTGATATGAATATGCCAACGGAAAGGTATATGAGAAATATTACCAAGGTAACGCCTTTTCGTAATCAATAATCATACATAGTTATGTATTGTGATAATGCTAACAATAAAATTATTTTTCTTGTATCGAGTTCAAGTATCTCTTTGATTACATGCTGAGGTAACCACGAGCTTGACTGCGTCTACGTCCCACAAGGTACGCAATCAAAACTATCACCACAAGGAGAGCGAGAGCGCATCCTACTGCGATAGGAACGATGTCTGGAGTATCAAAGGCACAATCCTCAGCTGTAACAATGATTTGTCATTACTGTTGCAAGAGTATTGGTGATTCTTCACAGACAGTATTCTGTTTACATATAAAAGTAAGATTTTATGTGATTGTGTTTTTTCATTACCAAAGCCAAAACTGGTGGCACTGCCACTGTGGAAAGCTTGGAATTGTAAGTTTGACACTTTGATTTCGCCTACAGTTTTATTATCTTCTTTTGTTAGGTTCAAAGTTTGGATCTTCAGGCAACGGTAAGAGTTGGAGAGTCCTGTCGTAAACTGATTGCTCCTATGCTCAAAACTCATCGAAGAGTCTGTAAATCAGTAAACAGCTATTATAAATCGTATGATTTTGACCTACCTGTAACATTTTTCCACATTATTGATGTAAATTTTGTTGCCTTCAAAGTCTCAATATCTATCAATAAGAAACTAAATTGATCTCTCCTAAACGTATGAATAGACAGAAAAAGATAACCAACTCACTGGTAAGGTGGGGAAAGTTTTCAGGTGCAAGATCTACTTGCAAATCGTGAAGACTATATTGATTTTTTGTTATATTCTTTCTGAAATGAAGGGTCAGATTATTTTGAGTGGTACTGTTGGGAGTTGTGAGCCACGAAATCGTAATATTCTGTTCAATGTCTTTTGAAGCACCGCATACGCCTTTGACTTGAGTTTCATTGACAGGTAGATCCAGTACAAGAAAGTCACTCTGTAAAAATATAATTTATGTATTATAGACAAATTGTAGTAAGGATTAGGTTGAAAGAATAATTTCATCATAACACATGGTCTACTGATCTGTGAATACTATGCTTCATTTTGATCAATATCTGTTTCTATCTAAGATTAGCACAGACCTTGTGATCGGTTGTGATGTATGTAACATTAAACTGAACAGCCATCTTTACTATAATACAAGTTTCGTTAGTCTCATTGACGATCCATTTTCCTATTTCTGGAGTTGGCACAGGTGTAGGTGTGGTCGTTGGTGTAGGCATAACTGAAGTTGTTTCGGTTGGAATTGGTGTAACCGATGATGAGAAAATTGTAGTTCCATTGGTAGGTTGATTTGTGTTTTCAGTAGAGCTGGCCACGAGGCTGTTCGTGTCAATAGAACTACTTGTTGGAACAGTTTCTGCACCTGAGAAAATTAAAACTGAATTGAGTTACAAATAAGTATGGGTTTTTTCTGTGACTGATTTGTGTTCAATTTTACCTAACTTACATATCTTTACCTTATAAAATTTTGTTGTAAGAAATACAGGTTGAGGATCGTTTATTTTATAGTAAAACATACATACTTTGTCAATAAAATGCAGATTATGAACAATCAAATTGTTGGTAGTTGAATGTTGGCTGGGATTTATATGTCTGTTGTGGTCTTTAGTCATCATTTATTTTCAAGAATGGCTTAACCTTTAGAGGCCGACCTGACTCTTTTTGGAACCAGCATAACAACGAGACTCCACGGGAGGTATTAACTATTTACATACATAAATCATGCCTCTAAAAAATATCGAATTTCAAGAGAAAAATACCAGCCCTCTAAAGGTTAAGAAAGGATTCATTTCATCTTGCAAATAAGAACTGACTATGTATACTGGCCTGTTGAGAGCAGAATAGCTCGCTCTTTGTTTTAGAGGATTCAATATCACTAAGGAAGTTCTGGTTTCACGTATTGCTATCACTTGTTTCAGATAAGCAACTGACTTGACTCACAGTGTATAATGTACTGTACTTAATGACCTGAAGTATTAATATGAAATTGTTTATGTAGATATGCATGTAATGCATGCATAAAAAAATGTGATGAATAAATAGCTTTATCCATAATTCATTGGGATGTTTTCAAGACATAAGTCAACAGTATCCATTATATTTACATTGAAGGTTATCATATTGTAAGTATATCCACTGTTAACAGTGAAATTTGATCTGCAGACCTCACAGTGTCTCTCAACCAGACTTTCAAATACTTAAATTTGTGTAAGCATACTTTTGACATTGGATTGTTCTTTCGATTTGAAACCGATTTGGACTGGCCTTTGACTTCAGGGTATAGTTAATATCTTATTGTTCAAAACTGATTGGGCAAACATCATACAATAAAAAATATCATGCTCCGACTTGGAAAAGATAAATACTATTAACCACATCAGACATTTTAAAATGTTGAAGTAAATATTCTCTTTGTTAATGATCGATTTATGTGAAAAGGAGATTAACAAACTAATTCAGCATTCTGCCAAAGTTGAGGGGAAAAAAGTTATTTGTAATCTTGAATACGTAAAGAATTGATATTGAGCAAAGATGTGTAGCAATATTCAGATTAGCAGAAGTTGACAATGTTGTTTTTCGAAAGAAATATTTTAAACAAGACGGAGTAAAGTACAGTCATATAGATGGACATAGCTCTGAATCAGTATTCAGAGATTGGAAATTAGTAATTGTACAAGATCGCATAAATTCATCACGACTAACTCTTGTGTGAGCTGTCACATCAAACAATAATGCAACGTCACGAAACGATAACATCGATCATCTGCCATTGCAAGGATTTGTAAAGAACTCGGAAATCCTTCTGAAATAAAATTCCGATATTACCTGAATGCAGTACTGCCACCGAGCAGAGAAGAAACAAGGCGGTTTGGAACATTTCTAAATACAACGATAATAAATTTCCAGGAACTATTTACTTCAGCACTGATATTCACTCGAATATCTTATAAAATGCAAATCTCAAACAATGCGGAACTTTCCGAACAAGTTCAACCATAGGTACTCGAATGGCGTAAACTCGGTAAACTGCAAAATAAAGAGGACTATGAAGAAAGAACCAGTCTCCACAGCTTACGGATTTATGTCCCCAAACTGATCAGTTTTTACTGTACTATATACATATAGGTATGTGACTAATAACGGCTGTGACGATCGTTCCAGGCCTGTGACGTCCTAACGAACACTGTCGGACACGTCCAATAGTTAGACCCCGAAATATGTCGTGAAATTACGTAGACGCACAATCTGTAGTTTTCCGTTGTTAGCTAAATTTTTATAGACAGCAAAATGCTGCTGTAGTATTTTGACTAATAGGAATGCCAATTCGGCAGAGAAGCGCTACCCCAGAGTCGGCCTTACAGACCTGACTTTAGCGTTACCCACTAATCTAATAGAGATCTGTGGCATTATTACGCATTCTGATTGTTTGACTACATTTTGCAACCCAATCAGAATGCTTAGGTGGTGGAAAATGTGGAAAATGAACATCGTAATAAGCACCCAGATATGCGTGGAATGCTAATTATTTATTTTCTTGGCATTCCTATTAGTCAAGAACTAGGCAGCTAAATACATGCGTTACTGTTACTTGCGTGGATCAGAGCATAAACCATGCACGCATTGTACAAAAAATTCAAGTTTTCTCATTAAATTGAGTTTATTATGTCAATAAATTTCGTGACGTCACTAACTGGCGGCAGTAAGCTGTCGCGCGATTTCGTAACGCGGTTGCCAGTACTTGCAGTACTGCCAGTATATTTTGGAATACACCCACTGTGAAGTTGGTTGTCATGACAACGTACCCGCGTAATGGCAACGCAACGTTGAAAATTACAATTGACTGAAACGTCAAAGATCGCAATACTTACACTTTGCCTCATTCTGTCATTTTGGTCACGGGTGAGATATTATCCAGAGCAATGCGATTTAAAATATCATTACGAAATACCAATGGACATAAAGGTTTAGTCACGTGTGTAGCTTGGAACTCTACTGAAGAAATATATTCTTGTGGGTATGCATACAAACACACAGTCCAAAACGACGTTTTATTTTCCATTGTGAATGTACTTATTCATGTATATAATATATTCCCAAACGCAAATACATACACACGTGCATACATTCCCTATTAAAAATAATATAGTTTTTCAAATTCAGACAAAGTACCATTTTAACATATTTCCACAAACTTGCAGTGAAGACCATATCTTGTTATGCTGGCGACTGGAAGGTGGCACAGTGCATTCATCAATAATTACAACTTTTCCATCTGAATTCTGCCCAACGGATATGCAATGGCATCCTCGGCCTATGCAGCCGAGTATGTCTTCAAAAAAGCAATCTTTCGATATCCTCTTAATTACAACAGCTGATGGTAATGCAACTATCTTCAATAGACTTAATTGTAGAATAAAAGTTAATTCTGTTGACAGGTAAATTTCATTTGATTAACAAAAATGGACGAATAGAGAAAAGCGTCGAGGCTCACAAGGGAGCTACACTCGTCGGCCAATGGAACAACGACGGTTCTGCCTTGATGACGAGTAAGGTCACTTACAAATTCAAGTATACAAAATGATTCAGTGAGAATAAAATATTCAGTGACTTTGTTTTTGTTAACTTCAAACTGCACACGTTTTTAATAGGACTGCCATATCTAAGATAATCGTTTGCTTAAATCACTGAAACAGCCGGGCACACAATGTTTTCTGTAACAATAGTCCTATGCGTAGTTCTAAAACTTATCCTCAATAATGAATTACAGCAGGAGAAGATGGGCTTGTGAAGGTATGGTCACGCAGCGGTATGCTTCGATCTACAGTGGCTAGAGGCAGACAACCAGCTTTAAGTGCTGCATGGAGTCCGGACTGTTCTTCAATTCTATATGCACTGGGTGCGCACCTCTTGGTTCAATTTTTCAACACAAATGCTAAACCTCATAAGGTAGTGCTTAAATGTTCTATTACTAACCACTATAAACTGTTTGGAGTCAGCTGTGGCCACAGTAGGGTATATTCTCAGTTGAGTACTAAATAATTGAATGGGCATTTCTTAAATTTACTGATAGTGGCATGGACATGATGGACTGATTCTAGCTGTTGCATGGAGCCACAAACACGGGCTTATAGTATCTGCTGGTGAAGACTGTCGATATAAGGTAATTATATTAAAATTATGCAAGTAGGTTTCATGTATAATTTATGGAAAATTTCATTATTTTACCAACTTTCTAATAGGTTTGGGACTCTACAGGTAACCAATTATACTGCAGTAGTGTGACGGAGCATCCAATTGTATCACTTAGTTGGTGTGCCAGCGGTGATTACTTTGCTGTCGGATCCTTTAATACAGTCCGATTGTGTGATAAAACTGGAGTATGTTATTCAATTTGGTCATATCATAATTATACTAGCATTTAGTTGACAGAAAAATAATGCGTTTGTTTCCAAATGTTTTTATCTTTCAAGTGGTCCCACGCTTTGGAGAAAGTCAACACTGGAAGTATTTATTCCATAGCATGGTCAAGTGATAGTACACAGGTAGCTATGGCATGTGGAGGTGGTGGAGTTCTTACTGCACATGTTATTGATAGGTATTAAAATGTTTCACATACTTGTACTACAAGTCCAGTGCACTTGACCTTCGAAAATTTTTTTTATATTTAATAAATTGATCACTAGCATAATTTCAATTTGTTGAATCAGGCGACTAGAGTGGAGCAACTATGAGGCAACTCTTGTTCGACGTAAGACGATTGAAGTCAGAGAAGTTGGTAGCGAGCGACATGAAACTCTTGAAATATCAGATCGAGTAGTTAAGATGGAATTCGGATTTGGTCACTTAGTCGTCATCACACCATCCCAGTGTCATGTTTATGCAACTATCAACTGGAATACCCCAGCTATATTCGATTTAAAGAACGGTTCTGTTTCTTCTGTAATTTTAGCTGAAAAGTATGTGCAAAAATATGAATAATAACATCAAATTAGTGCACAGAAAACATGCAGTCCATAAATCTTTTCTAAGGCTATCACAATTAATAAGTCATTTTTATTATAATTTTAGACACTTCTTACTTGTGGAATGGAATGTTACTACCTTGTATAGTTATCAGGGTCGCTTATTGGGTATTCCACGTTGGAAAGGCATGACCCAGGAACCCATTCATACTTCGTGCATCGCTCTCTGTTCTGACACGCTCGTTATTCGAGATCAGAGTAATAATAAATGTGAGTAATTGACTTGATGTACCTTTAATGTAGCAATGCAGTTGCCAATGATGATGCATATTTTTCAGTACTGCACGTTTTAGAAGTGTCTAGTAATAAACCAATTATGGAAGGGCAACCCCACACCCATCTCCAAGGAGTTTCTCAGCTTGCATTGAATCATGTTGGTAGTGTCACTGAGCGACAACTAGCAGTCATTGATGTTAATAGAGACTTGTTTCTAATATCAATTCGAACTAGTGGTTTTGGAAGAGTTTGCAAGATTGGTATGCACTTTGAATCAGCCACATAATACTCAAAACAGCTTAAAATTTGAATTCTTACTCAAGTATCTTTACAGCTGTTATGGCTCAAAATATTCAATGGGCTACAGATGCCAATATCTTAGTAGCGATGTTAGATGTCACCCTTTCTGTTTGGCTATGCCCAAGTTGCGTGCATTACAGTGATAAAAAAATGATTCGAAAAACAAGAATCGATAAAAATAACAGGTAAAAACAATAATGTAACCCATGTAACAAATTAGAGTTACAACACAAGTCCTTCATTTGTAATACGTGTATGTAACTTTAATGACTTTGTGAATCGGTAGCGAATTTGGAAAGCAACCAGATATAGTGTGTGTTCAGGGAGGATTAGTTACTGTCAGGCGAGGAGATGGTGCTCTGGTTACATCTGCCTTTTATACTTTCTTTACGAGTTTGCACCAGCATATAATAAATAATAGATGGCAAGATGCACTTTCCTTGTGTCGAATTGCACAGGTAAATATCTTGTTTAAATTAAATAATCAATTATAATGGTTTCATTCAGTCTTTAGCAGTTTGATCTAGAACATTTTTACAGACAATCGCATTAATCATTACAGAAACCTTGATTTTTATAGTATATGTTGTATGACAAAATTTTACATACTAAAAGTATATGACTATTTATATTTATATGCAACACAGCTTACAAGATATTTATTTTTACTTAGAATGAAATACTGTGGACTTCTATGGCAGTTATGGCAACAGATGCCAAAGAGTTGAGTGCTGCAGAAGAGGCATATGCTGCTATAGGCAGATTTGATAAGGTTGATTACATTCAGTACATTAAGGTGAGAAAACCACAACTGTAACTTATGAGCAATCAGATATTGCGATTATACTCTTTCAAATAATATACCCAAGACGTATACATGGTAGTTGAAAAATAACATTTCACATCATGCTTATTAAAAGAGGATCCAACCACACTGTCGGTAACAATTAAATTTTTGACAGCTCTTGCCAAATAAAATCGAAAAACTGGCTGGAATGACTTTATTGGCAGGTGATTTGTTGGCTGCAGAAGGAATCCTCCTGCAAAATGGCTTAGTTGTTGAAGCGATTCATGCCAATATCAAAATATATAACTGGAACAGGTATATTCATGATAGGTTATTGTTCTGCGAATTTTAATACTAAATATCTAATCAATAAATACAGCTGATTTACGCTTTCATGATAGGGCATTGGAGCTCGCAACCAGGCATAAGAAAGAGTTGGATACGGTACTACAGGCTCGCAAAAAGTATCTTCGTATTCTAAATAAACAAGAAACCAATCAATTGTATTTAAGTCTGACGGTGAATACATTGAATGAGCAGGTGAGGATTATTTGTTCTATATTAGTCCGTCCATTCAACATTGAAAATACTCGTGATATTCATTTATCATGCACTATTTTTCTCATTCTTAACCAGCTCATGTGTCAATAATGAAATTTTTTTTTTAATGGGTGGCTAGGAAGTTCACTTAATGTCCGAACCAACTGAAGAGCCGGAAAAGCTTGACAACGAATCTGAGAAGTTGAACTTCTTGGAATTGTAATTCACAATTTCAGGTCAGTGTACTACGTATCACGAATTATCAGAGCATTGTAATAAAGCAGCAATAGAAGTGACGTGAAAGTGTCTCTTTGAAAGCACTGCTAAAGCACTAAAAATATGTAGGTATTTCAGAAAATTTTTTCGCAGATTGAGAGACTTTATAAGAATTTTCCAGGACATGCTGTTTGATGTAATGTAATCTTCAGAGAAAAATTTGCTACCAGATTACGGGAGAAATGTAATACTTAACTCAGTGTCGTAACATAGGCACAATAGGCATGATTTCATCCCCAGAAGCTATGCATTTCTTATGGAAGGAAAAAAAATTTTGACTGTGAAAGATTAATGTGACCTCTGGTTGATTATCTCATCATTTCTGAGTTGCTCGAAAAGTATTTAATTTTTTTGAAAACCCCTTATGGCTGATAAATGTGTATATGAGCATATTACAGTTCTCTAATTCTTTCTGAATAACTTTTAGTATTTCTGATATACCAAACTTTTTCACATATTTCAGTGACATTCCGAAAACGATTTTATCAGTGAAAGAAAAGAGTAAAACCAACCAAATTAAATTATAATTATGGACTTATTTTGCAATAATTATAATATTATACATCTGTTGTTCAATGTAGGCCAGTTGTCACGAATAAAGTATTCTTATAATACTAACTGAGACCGAGCCATGTTATACGTCACTGTATATTATTGGCAACAATTGGCGTAAGTTTGATACCTACTAGAACATTATGAATCTGGTTGAATTTTGGTATACTACACTTAATGCACAAAGTGTTAAAAATTGTCTTCTACTGTATCTATTAACAATGTCAATATATTAAATGTAGGTATCTTATGAAAAGATTTCGCTGATGATATACCTCTTACCTTCTTCAATTGTATAAAAATATCCTAAATAAGTTTTTATGAATATAGAAATATCACAGCTATGAATATGATAGTCAATAAAAGGAAAAGTGGAAGCCCGTAAACCTGCCAAATAGTCGGTTTTACCACAGGCCTGTATCGAGTTGTCAGGGCACTCTGAAATCATTCAAATTTTGGTTTGCCTGTTACATTTAGTTCATTGTATATGGTATTCTTAAAAGTCATTGTGCACCAGTTGCTCTGGTTAATTAACATAAAATTTACTGATCATCATTCGATGAACAGTTCCTTGATATTAACTATTTACCCATCCTCCGTTAGCTTGAATCCATGCAGCCAAATCATCCTCGAGAACTTCCATCATTCCATGTTGGATAGCTGGGAGATACTCTGGTTTTCCTTGGCGAACACAGTCCACTGCTATTCCACCAGCAACTGCATACAAAGCAATTATCTTGCTCCAAGTCATTTCCCCGTTTCTCAACATTTCCCTTGATACATCAGTCAACACATCACTGGCAGCTTGCTCCGAACTGAAGGTACTACATCCCACTTGCCGTCCGATTTTTGTGAAAAGATGAGGATGCATTTTCTCTAACTCTGCACCAATGCTTGTGAGCTCCGGATAAACTTCTCCAACTACTGTACCACCTGGAAGTATTATTTCGCTTCTCAATCTTTTTAATCCCAATTTTCGGTGAAAGATTCCTGAACGCTTCAATCTATTGCGAATGTATTGGCCACACAAGGAAGTTCCCTGAAATAAAATATGCCAACTGTCAGAAGACAATTATTTTAAATATTCCATGTTTTTACATACCTGAGACACTGCAATTTTCACAGATGCAGATACTGATCTCCAGCCAATGGTGTGCGATAACTTTCTAGATACCACGTCACTAACATTGCTGAATCTTCGCCGTGCTGAACCAACTACGTGAAAAGACGTTGATTCGTGGGTAGATCCGAGACCGAGCAAATTGGAATGCAAAGATGCTGCCAAACTGCTCCTTCGATGAATAGCCTTTGCTCCACCATCTTGGCTACGGCTACTCACGACAATCCCTGACATGGTAAGTAAGAAAGTATCTTCCCATTCAGGTAACAACTTATTATGTTGTCCGCTATTGAACAAGTTTTACAGGTTTAAAAAAGATATAATATTTGAATAATGTCGATTAATTAGACTATCAACAAAGACTCTTGCGAATACCATACTATTAATTTGTTATTTTTAGAAATTTCCTCCTCTTTATTTCATGCACAGCAAAGTATGCTCTCCTAAATCACTTTGATGCTTTAATGATACACACAGATATGTAGCAGGCACGATTTCTGAGCTGTTCAGCAGGAACAGATGATTCTCATGCGGAGCACGTTATGCGTTGTTGATCCGAAGACCTTCTTCAGACTACCAGTGAAAAACAAGTAGTCTGTAATTATATGCATGAGCTAACAGGGCCTTTGGCTTAGGAACACGGATGAATATTGCAAAAGGAAGCAAAACATTCAAGTTTTTCGTCATTTTCGTGAAATATGTAATCTTTGTTGCATAACTAATATAGATAAATATTACAAATGAGAACATATTGTAGCATACCTAAGAAATGTCGGACACCTTTGTCTGCACTGTTTAAAAATTTATCAAACTCACGATAGTTAAAATTAGCATCTGAAGATAAAATGTTGAAAATTAATTCATGAGTGTAAGTTGGGATCTTTTTTTTGTATTTTACGTCAACTGAAGAATTATTTCTCATTACGATGTACAATTATGGTAGTCAGTTAGTAATAAAGTTTTATAGATGCTCAAGTTAAAACCTGTATGCTGTGATTGACAAATGGCCATCTAAAACTCATTTTGATCCCTAATGAAAGTCAAGTGGGTACTGTAAGTTATTATTATTGACATATTGTCAAGACCCCCCAGCTACGTATTTATGCCTTCGGATAGGTATAATGCGTGTATTGCAGTAATTTTTGGACAGTTGAAAAGAGGCTTTACTATCATTAATTTCAACTAATACTAGTAAAAAAACGTTGATACAATCTTGTGTATAACTACATTAGAGTGCTAATTATAATTTCAATTAACGGTCACTATATATTACAGCTGGTCATTCTTTTTAGAAATTTTCATAAATCTTTACACTATTAGTAATGACGGCCAGGTATGTCTCATACGTGAATAGGTATAGTATGGTATGGCCTTCTAAACAAATTGGTTGCGGTATTGCAACATACATAGTAGTGCTAATGGTCGAAAATATTTCTATTTTTGTTCACTTACAAAAATTTCCTCCAGGCGAAAATATAGGCATTGTGTGCCTGCAACTACACGTGTCACGAATCCTCTATAGGTATAGGTGCATGGAAGTATAGAACCTTGTGAAATAGCTACCTTTCGTTTGTAAAATGTAAACAGATTACGTGCTTGATCTGTACCGACGATGTCACGTTACTACATATTACTCTATTATTTAATAAAATCATATAAGAAGCAGATGCTGGGTAAATTTTTTAAATTAAGTAGTATTTCAATATTCATTTAATAACTTGTATATTCCATTGTAACTTGAAACAAAATATCAGAACGATTTCAAACGATCATTGTATCGCACCTACCTGTTTAAAGATTTTATAATTCTTTGTTTGGTCATTTTATGGGTAGAACGTACATAAAAATTACTAAGTTAGATGCAACAATGCCGAAAAATTTTACTGCTACGGAACATTAAATTTTGGGATAAATTTAGTGTGCCATTAGAGAGATAATATTACAGTAAATTATTCATTTCTATTGTGTATCATTTACATATCTGTATAAGTATGCATAAGTTGCGTACACGTAGATAATAAAAACGCCTGACTTTTGGCAACCAAACACACGCCACCTGCAAGTTCAATATAGGTATATATAATGGATATGCAAAATTGACTAAAAGGTTCGAAATTGCGAAATTAGAACATCGTTAGTTTCGGTAGGACATTTTTCGTATAATATAACAATATCTATATAATCTATTACATGCGCAATACAGACAAATGACTGACGTTGTAAAATATTGTAGGGAGACAAGTTTTTCGGTACAATATACCTGCGCTGAATATGCATACTATACACATGCGATTTTCATGATCTACCAATATGTCAATATGAACTAGTCACAATTAGTATTGTTGTAACTTCGTAATTATAATCATGCAAGAAATGTAATAGTACATAAAACCTGGTAGAAAATCAATAAATACATTGCAAATAGTATGAACTCACCTTTAAAATGTGCAGCCCAAAGGATGTAATGAATTATCCCTATAGTGTTCTGTCGATGCGCACGTGACAACAATTCTAGATGATCAGGACATAATAGGCAAGTTATATACATAAGCATATAGTTATGCTCATGTCCATTGAATATACTGATACGTCGTCTATATCTACACTTTTCTATTTAAATTGTTCCTATACATATTATATGCAGCAGTTGTAAAGTGCGTATATGATACGACTAATGACTATAGGTATATCATATTCTCAGTGCCGCGGACCACTACAATATTAGTATATTGCATTCTTACCGAATAAACAATCAACCATTTCCAAAATCATACCAATTATATATAAAGACTATATAAGCTATTTGTATATCAGTTATAGGTATGTTTAACTTATCATTCGGATCAGGTAATTCATTTAAGTTAAAGAATTAACGGCCCAAGCTTACGTGGCGCGAGTAAACATTCCGAACTTGCTTATATTTGCTGCAAGGTGCTTCGCCGCTGAATCCCTCCCGCTATGTAATATAACGTTAAATGGGGTCTTATATTCGGCATGTGTGCGCAAGCAAACATATTTACGATGTACCGTTAGGTCCTTTGTAACCTTCACTCATTTAGCATTTGAAATTTTTATCCAATAATAGTAATGTAAATGCAAACCCGTTCAAGTTTTGATTTTTTAAACAGCTTGATTTTTTATCTGGGTCAATTGACAGATGTATAGATAGAGGGAGAGAGAGAGAGAGAGAGAGAGAGAGAATATCACACGTGCAAGTGAGATATAGATCGACTATGTATGAATGTGCGCAAAAAATATTTTTGAAGGTTTTACAAATAATTGAGGTTTTTATTTCTATTGGATTGTTTCGGGTTTCAATATGTTTGTGTGATGCAGAGCATTCCAAGGTTTCAAAATAGGAAGCAAAAGACCAGTAAATAAAATTGTTTAAAACGAGCAAGTATATTACACTTATTGAAGTCAAACATTTGCTTAACTAGATGGTACTGGTTAATGTAGCAAATGCCATAGCACAATGTTTATGAAACACAATGGGGCGAGAAATATAAAAGAATTTCGGGTTCATACATGGTAATTCAATGATTTTATTATTAATGTCTGCTATATTTTGAATAAATAATTTTAAAGCGTTGGAGCCTATTTTGCTTCATCTAATGGCTATGTCCTACAACGTTGATACAAACTCTGCTAGATTTAAGTTAATACTTTAATTTTTGTACGGAGGGTACATTCGACAATCCTCTACTAGCGAATGATTGTTGGAATAAATCATTTGTCCTGATATGTTGTTATATGTTCCTATACCAACATTTTAATAGATTATATGTATAGCAACAAAATTTAATTAACAGTCTTTACGATTTGCCTTCAATCAATGAAATGAATGCAAAGACACGGAACAACCACTGTTCTTTTCATCCTCCATTTATAAGCTATTCGCACAGCAGTGCCAAAAAACTCGTGTGAAGACACATCAATAAACACAAAGGAACATAAGAGTTAGTTTTATGGCAAAAAAAAAAAATCTTTGCATAAACATATCAATGCTGATACAAGTACGTAGATTATACATAGGATTTCAAATGATATATATAGTATAATTTTACACATTTAAAACCAATGATATTTATAATATGTAACAATATATTGTATCAACGAGCAACAATTTCATTCGAAAAACAGCAACCAAATATAGCAACACTTAATTTATGCACAAAAAGCCTTAAAACATTCCATATAGAAATAAATATGTGTGTATATATATATTTTTGTTTTATGAAATTAATTCTTAATATATATACACACACACACGCGCACACAAATATATATATATATATATATATATATATATATATATATATATAATTTTTACTTAACCGGCAATTTACCATATGTATGATATATTACTTCTTTATAAATTTAGACTATGTTCCTTCGTAATACACCTACCATTCCTTCCACGTAATACTTTTTATCATTTATCAAGAATTTGTTTAACCAAGATAAATTTAGACAAATGTAGGTTATTCAGCCAATATTAATTATCTTCGTTTGTAAATCATTACACAAATTTTGAAGTAGGATGTATTGATTTGATAAGCAATCAATCTTATATATATATCATGCATTAAACTTTTCATCCATAAAGCTTATCCCACATATATTCGGCTGATAAAGATACACTTTGATTTTAAAAAATATCCACTAGTATAGATGTAAGCAAATTGATATGAAACTCAAATGTTAAACATAATTTGTATAAAGGTACAATATGTTTTCTTGTATAGCGTGTTAACGATCGTTTGCGCTAAGGCATGATACGTAAAGCTGCTCGGTGATTTTTTTTAATTATCTTGACTAGTACTGACTGATTATTCAAAGAAGAATTATTTAGTCATAACACTTACAAAATTCTGCTAAGTCGTGATTTCTATTTTTGTACAAATCTAGGATATTTGAAAATGAAATTTTTTGTTCCAAGTTGAATAAAAGAGGTAATAAGAAAAATGGAGACTTTTCTAATACTATTCGGAATGCTAAATACATGTAAATATTTATAATTTTTTAATAACATTTTGCAAGTTGAAAACAATTTTGGAATGCAACAGTACGATTTGCGTTTACTTTAGTCAAGTCTATGTATGTACATACCATATGAACAAGCAACAAAATTGTAGGGAGGATATTTTTAAATGACAGAAGAGTTGTGTAAGACAGTAAAACGACAAATCAATTAGATAGTGAAATCCATACAAGTAACGAGAAGGAATAAAAATAATTTTAAAATTAAGCAGCACATGCATGAAACGCATTGTACCTCTAGGAATCGAATTCATTGTAATACTATCGCGTTTTGTTATCGCTTTATCGCCCTGATGAGATCACAAAAGGCTGTTTATACTATGTCATTTTAATATTATTATTGCTTGGCTTACTAGTGCGAACTTTTTATGTCGTGCCAATTCCATACAACGTGTAATAAAAAATATTTACTAATGTAACGTACGATTAATACATTATGTGCGTATCTCGTTATTTCACGTTACATTATATTCCGATTCGGCCAGCAAAAAATACAACGATTGATTTTATTGTCAATCGCTTCCACGTAATAGTTTCAGTTGCCAATCTTTAATTATCATCTATTAGAAGTGCGTTTAATTTCGGTCTCATGCCGTACGTCTGTTACATACATATACATACAATACAAACAATGTCTTGAAACTAATATTTATAACATTATACTAAATAGTGAATAGTTTGAAGTAATATATGAAACATACATCTGATAGATATTATATACGTCGTACCTATATACGCCTGTATGATAATATCAAGTACTGCAGAGCAGAGTAGCAAACAATTATGTAGATATTATTTCGGGATAAAATTTGGGTACATGAACGGGTTCCTTAAAGCAAAATTTGTCTTTACAACCAAAGTAAAAATATTTTTTGAAACCGAACATATTTCATCTAAATCTCCCATACTCGAAGTATATAAGGAGGTATAGTAGAATCTAATGGCATTATTTAATAATATATCAAATGTACTTTGTACGTACATCATATAGTGTTCACTTTTCATTACGACTTTGTCTTATTTGTGGCTGGAGGTAGAGGGTGCCCTGAATATAAGATCTAGTATTTTTCCAATCGGGTTATAGTATTATTGGACCCAGAGATGCTAAATCGAGACAAATCTAAAACTCGACTGCCGACATAGCCACAATAAAAGTAATCAATCGTTTGATTAATTTCATTAAATTCATGTGAACGGAAAAAATACAAAGTCTCGCTATAAATAGTGGAGTAAGCCTCCATGCCATATAATTCACTGGGTACATGCATTGCTATGAATTTCTCATTGGCCATGGATCACAATGTTTTTGATTGTACTAACATGTTACACAGGGCAATATTTATAATATGTACAAGAAACGGTACATAAATATATATACAATATATAAGTATATGTAGATATATATGTATATATAATATATGTTTGCTTTAAACATAAATACAAACTCTACTAACCGATTAAAATTAAGAATAACAATATCTAATTAAATAAACTTTTATGAAACGACACGTTTATACAAACTTTTGTAATAAACATAAAGTAATGATAATAATATAATAGAGTAATTATACATTTTTATAACAATACGTCTGGTCCAATGAATATTAAGTATTCATGTAATCTTAGTCACTTGATGTGATGTGAATCAACTCGACGCCAGACCAACGTCATTAAATATTAATTATTGTCGAAGCGAATGCTGTCCCGTTTCTTATATCTTCATTATTCTTGACCATAAGTTTTCTTTTGTGGATGTATAACAGCAATAATATAACATGATATAAGACGGTATAATATGAGAGGTTGCAATTGTCTGTATATACAAGGATGAATATATGTGTACAATATAATATAATAAATCTAAGCAATGTAACTATAGAAAATAATTACACGAAGGTAATCGAAAAAAATGACTGACTTCTCTTCAATGTAATCTCAATTATTACCATTAGCGCCTAACATGACTTCTATGATGTAATAAATAACGATAGAAGACACGTAATAATACTATATTATTAATTCTCAGAAACTGAGAATACTTTTAAAGTATCTCAACTTACGAAAATGACACGTCGATGACAAGACAGTTTAGACATAGAGAGTTGCTTAATGGCAGTAGGGAATTGATATAAACGGTATAGCGATCTTACTAAGCCCCGGCAAAACCATATACCTCCAGCACTCTTATCTCAAAATCACCGCTGGCACATAACGGAGGGTTGTTGAACGTTGAGCACCGATCTGTTTTCCCAAATCTAATGTTTTCGTCCATCCATATTGCTTGTCCCTCCCTGAGAAATCAATGGAATTATTTTACAAGAATTGTAAGAGTAAATAATTACCATTCTATCCTACCATTTAACTATATCAACCTTTTGTAAATTATTGCCAGTTCAAGACAAAATATATTTAATTAAACGAGACTTTCATTCGGATTTTAGTCATATATGGTAGAAGACCTATGCCCAAAGGCGCATAACAATTGAAAAGTTAACTGTTTCCATTACCCGCCGCCGATAGTTATCATTTTTGTGTCAGCAGCCATAAATAATTCGGCAGAATGATGAACTCTAGGATCATTATGAGACGAATCCATGCCAACCCAGGGATATTTAGCTCGTTCAGGATACAAACTGAACAGGAATGTTTCTCCTGTCCCGAAATATGCCTGTCTCTGTCCTTTGTCATCTTTTAAATTGCGCTCGCACCACCGTGTTGAACAATAAGCGCCAAAAACCTTACCAAGAAGGAAAAATAGTTAAAAAGTATGTTCTACAGAGGATCAAAGTTACTAAACACATTTTTTTATTTATCCAAACATTAAACCTACACATACACGCACGATTTAGAACCGTTTTAACTTTAAGATAAAAAACATATTTTATGTAATTCTGCACTTGATAGAATTATTTGTGCTTTCGTAAAAGGCTTGTTACTAATTACCTCGTTGTTGCATGTTTTTATCATAAGCAGCGTAGGTTCGTGTTGTTCAACTCTTACATAAAAGGTTGTCAGTGAACAACCATGTTCTTCAGTTGTATACAATAAAATTGGTTGATACATGGTAATCCGTACAGGTAGCCACGACCACAGGGTGAATAACTGTGAAATAAGTATCGATTGATTAATCGACACCAATATCATAAAACCACTGGTTGCCAAGAACGTATATATCTTGACAAATATTAATATATTATTCAATATTTCAATCTAAACGAAATAATAAAAATATATAGATTAGGGGGAAAAAAAAATGCGATAATTCACAACAAGCGACATATCATGCGCTTGGCTGACAAATCTAATTCGTTTGAAATAAAGTACAACTAAAAAGCATAAATATAGACAGTTGGGGGGCAAATTCAATCAATTTATCGAAAGATTTTAACAGGTAGTGTAACATTAGTTTGGTGAACTTCAACAATTCTAATACATTACAGGTCTTACAGTTGTTATATAGTATATACAGAGCAAATTTGAATATTGACGTATGAAACCAATTATAACTTGTTTGGTATTTAAAAGTAGATCAAGACTTTCTGAGGGATAAGAAAAATCTTGACTGTTACTTTACGACAAACAATCAATTTTGGTAGTTGTTCCAACCCTGCAATTTTGACATCATTGAGGCACCTTTCTGTGACGACATAGTTTTCTGTCATGTAAGATAGATAAGGTTTTATGTATAATGTTAACAAGAATACAAGGAGTTTTATAAATATTACAACAATATCAACATTCTCATGCTTTTTATGCAAAAATAATCAACTAGCATGCATGTAACACACTGTAACATACTCAAATTACTTGCAATAAAATATCACGATATTTGTGTGAGAAATGCAAAGAATGAAATAATATGTGAGTGATTCGTGCAATGTTTTGCAATTGCAGAAGCAGGAGTCGTGGTGTCTTTGTGTATGTGTAACTATAAATGGCAATTATTACATGTTTAGGATATGACGAATGTGATAATTTCTGGCCAAATCAATTCCCCAATTCTTAATCTGTTACAATTCTGTACCAACTTAAAGAAAATAATTGTTAATTCACTGGAAATAATTCATGAATCTAAGGAAAGTATATAAAAAACTTATCGTATAGGGTACAGTTCAAAACATGTTGCTAAAAACTGCTATCTGACGAAGCTGCATGAAAATTATTATCATTTTTTTTTTTTCCATATGAATAAACATTGCCATCGAGGTACTTGAATGATATACCTGCTTTGATAGAATCAAAATAGATTCTACAAGTATTTGGTTATCACAAGCACTGGTAACAGCTTCGGAACAATCACGACGCCTAAATATAGTGGTAATTATAACATACATAAGAGGCCAAAGAAAAACAAAACGTACACAAACCATATGGTGGTGCAGGAGACAGCGCACAGTGAGGTCTTGTCGGTTTGAAACAGTGTGATAGGGATTGTGATACAATGGATTGATGTTGGCGGATCTCAGGAGGGAAATAACCGGATTGGTCTGCTGTGCATGGAAATATTGTATTATAGGAAGAGTGACTGTTAACTGACGCATTTTCCTTTCTTCAAACCCATCGAAATTAAATTAAAAAAATGTTTAAAAAACGGGGAAAAAAAAACGGAACTACATTCGTTTGAAATTATCTTTAAATCCTACATAATCCATTAAAATATCTTCGTTTTTATATCAGCGAAAGTAATGCAGGAGTAATAATACGAATTACGAGAAAAAGAATTCTTGCTGTTATATCCAAGTATGGTTAACTGCTTTTAATTTAGATTGAATTATAATTTGAGGACTCGAGTAGACAAGCCATTAAAGTATACTTCGCAAAAAATTGTTTCGATTGCTAATAGTATCGCCGTTATACATGCAAAAGTAATTTTTATTGGCTTCTAATGATTTCAGACTTGAACTAGAATTGACATTCTTTTTGTTTTACATTTGCTAAACGCAATCAATAAACGAAGTATACTTACTCTGGGCACTACGTACGACGAGGGTACAATATCGACATGCTACGGTCTTTACAAATCCAACTACAAAAATATTTCCTTGACATTTGGATTAGTCATCGACGATAGGTACTTACGTCAGGCGTATCTAGGATCTGGGAGCGAATACTTTGAATAGGGTAAACGCCCATGGAGAGAGCGCGCGGTCCAGGACTGTGTGCTCCCTACACCCACCACCATTAATTCCATCATGTCATCATCCGACAAAACGCAGCACAACACAAAACAACACAAACGCCATCAGTCATAATGGCATGCTTTTTTGGGTTTTGGTTTTGCCCAATAATAAATAGGTATACCAGAGTGTCACTTGATGATAAGCAGTTATGATACTACTTATAAATACTTGAATTAAAATATGATGTAATGTAGCAAAACATTTTCGTTCTCACTGCATCAGCACAATGAAATCCAAGATTCAGTTTTAAGACTTCAGATTCACTGTGAGAATTTAACGTTTGTAAAAATCAGATGTATGAGGGAATGCATTGTGTTGCCATGGTAGTTTCATACGAAGGATCAACTGTGAATTTGTTAGGTGCATTTTTGAAGTACCTGAATGCTACAAAACTCATGCGTGCTATTTCACATACGTCAACTTGTTTTCACTCCATATGACCATTAGGTAATAAATATATTCATATTCATCTGTGAAACCTATGCTGAATGTTTACGGTAACACACAATGAACCAATTCATTGAAAAAATAAAAAAATAAAAAAAATTATAAATAAACATAATGTGAAGAGGATAATTAGATATTGAGTAATTTTTTCTTTTTTTTTAAGCCGTATGTTAATACGAAGATTTTATAGATTATTACATGCCTGAGTATTTGTATTTATTGAATGTCGCAGTGTCAAAACCAGAATACTTTCCCAATGCTACAGATGTTGAGTGTTTAGGATAAAAACATATTGATTGGATAAAAAACACATATTGCTTCATATTGGCAAGAATATTTTGATAATTGTTGCGTGTATTTTTATACATCAATCATACCATTGAATTTCGGAAGGTTTATTAAGTCCGCTGTAGAATATTGGCACATTTTGTAGTGACTGAATGTGTTTCAATTTCACTAAATTTGTGTACCAGATTGGGATGAAATGTTAATCGCAGTACACACACGGTTTTTTAAAAGAATTGTGCACAATGTTTTGTTCGATATAACAATCGCGATTGAAATTATAAAATTTGAAAGCAATAAAATGCAATGACTCTGGAACTTTCAATTTAATGAATTATTCCTCAATAGAGATCAAGGTTCAACGAGATGAAACGAAATATTGGTGGCTGCATTCGTGTGAGTGAAGTAATATCGCAGAATAAAAGAGGAACATTATGAGATAACAATAGCAAAAAATTGGAGTGGCATTTAAATGAGATAAACAGAGCTTTACATTAAAAGCTGGAGCAAAAAAATTCTGCCATATTATTGATCTGTACCCAAGTATAATTATTAATTGACTGTGTCAAAAGGCCGTAGCTGCAAAAATCCATAATAAAGCCGGTGAGAAAATATAAAGGGATGAAAAAACCAAAGTAAACCGATGGTAAGGAGCGAGCATATGAGAATGTGAGTAAAACAGGTAGTTCAGGGACAGAAAGGTAGCACATGAAACTAAAGACACATTTTCCAATAAGATAATTATACAATACCCTGTCTTTGTACGTGTCTTCGCACTCTTTCTGAAAACAAATTTGATAGTTGAAAAAACCTGCGCACGCTTTTTGGATAAATGGTTGTGTGTTTACCAAACATTAATTTGTGAGATGAATAGAATTATAGAAAAATGTACATCAACGAATTCTGGTAATGTATGTGTGTATTTCTTGTAAATGTATAATCAGTTTGCGATGTCCCTGAACCTTGGTAAGCCTATAAGACATTGATCTTACTTCAGAATTACTACAAAGTAAAATACAAAGGAAATAATGTGTGGTTAGTATAGCTGACACCACAGATTACACTGTCAAAGACCCTGGTGCAGAAAAAGATTTGACAAATACAATATAGAGCGTTAACAGAGTATGCATACGTTGGTCAACAAGATTTGCATGTCTAAATTATACATTTCAGGAGACAATAAACCAAAACCAAATTAAATTAGAGCAAAAATCCGTATGGAAAGAGATCATAGTCTTGTCAAGAGAAAAATTTCACGTAAAAGGTTGTATCAGTGATATCATATAATATGTAGTATAAAAATTAAAAACTAGATGCAGTCTTGAAAGATAAGTTTTACACTTATTGTTGTTGCTTTTAATTAATGAAGAGGCATGCAGGCTGTAATTCTTCGGCTGATATGCATACGCATATTGCATACATACCGCTATTCGACTTTCAATGTGGTTGAAATAATTCCCGAAGCTTGACGACTCAACTGATACTCAAGTCATTTTTCGTTTTTGTGAAATTGTAATAAAAAAAATAAACTAGAGACTTGCCAAATGTACCTTCAACAAAAATCATTGTGCAGTAGAGTTATACTTCAATCTTGGAAAATGTATTCAATCTGATCGGAAGTGTTCCAGAGGAAAAAGTACATGTATATGAGAATTAAAGCCTATTTTGATGGTGTACATACCACCTCAAACAAGTTGTTACACACTCTAAAGGCAGTGTTTTTGTATTCATTAGAGGTATGAAGGTCTTTGGAAAAGTTCGTTGGATAGGATACTTTGTCCAACTGTAAGAGAATAGCTCCTTCATACAGAGAGTGAAACTTCGCACAAGATCCACGAGTTTATAATGATACAATAGAAACTTGTAATATCTTTATGTCATAAAATGAACATAGATGGACTTTGAACTCTGTTAGCTGTAAAATTTGGTTACCCAAATTCTTACAACTATCAATAATAAATTTATTAAATCGATTCATTCTTAGTCTTAGGAATTTGGTTTTCTGGAACATACCTCTCTTATGGTGAGCGTGTGCGACATCATTTGAATGTTGACCTGAGACTGGCTCGTAGGCAGATTGTCAGTTGACCTCGACCTTGCCAAGGACCGTGATCCTAATACACTGCGACTCTTGAGAGCCATTTCTGTGCGTAGAAAAACTCTGGAAATGTAGGCCGAACTAAGAGCCCGCACTCCAAAAGCAGTTCGTAAAAACTTAGCTGGCGTCACCTGTGAATTTGATTAGCCTGTGAAATATTGTTCATTATGATCTAGCAACAAAAGACTGGACTTGAAAAAATTTCAGACATTGAATTGAAATCGTTCAAATTACCGTAGAATCTATAATACTTACTGGAATTTGCCTGCAGAATTTTGATAGAGCTGCGTCAATCCCATTTTTTGAAATTTCATTCATCCATTCAGAATTTTGCGCAGAAGAATGTTTGTAGAATAACAAAACTATAGCCATAGCTACTCGATAGAAGACCTGAATACAGAAGAATGTATTTTTTTAAATTAACAAGAAATTACACATGAATTGTAATAAATGAAGATTCAAACAAGATCCAATTCCAATCTACAGTTGCAACCAAGTTGGACATTCAATATAATACATTCGTTGAGTATTTCTGTAACGAAATTCAATACTAATTATAGTTTCTAAAAATAGTTTACTATTTATTTATCAATACCTTAATGCCTTCGTGTAAAAAACAGTCCATAACCCTGACTAGATGCTGAAAAGGAAGTAGCTGCAGAATCCACCAAGTCCAGTCCATGTAGATTCTCTCGGCCCTTGACCCGGAACAATGCCTTGCCAAATGTACGGCAGCAGATTTCTAAATCAATGAAAATACTCATACACTATAAATTTGTTCGAGCATTTTGTGAGTAGTACAAACAATTTCATTTGTATTGTATCATGTGATTTTTTCAAGGTTGAAAATTTGATTATCACAGTGCACTCCATCATTTTTAGAGACCGTTGGAAAATTATAAAATCAATAATAAAATGTCAACAGAATTAATAATCCAATGTTGACTCTTAGTAATAGATTTCTGTCTCATGGAGTCATATTTGTAAATACTGGTCCTGGCAGTACCATCTTGACATTTAAAATTATTAGAGTATCGACTGACTTGTTTATTGGTTTTAAATTAACAGAATGTTTCTCAGTACAAATATAACAAGATGCGCATGCAAAGTGTTGTGACTCAAGTTATGCCGTTTTTGTACTAGTTTCTGTAAGACGCAACATGTCTTTCAAACAAGTAGTCTAATAAATTGAGGCAAAATGATTGTTAAATAAACATTATTAAATAAATGCAATCTTGTTGACAATCCACTTTTTCATAATGAGGTACTATTGCCAACAATTTTCAGTAGTAAACATTGATTAGATTTCGGATGGTCCGAGGCTGAGATTATTCAATTAACATGTTACGTACCACATGTTTTTTAGTTATTTGCTCAACAGTTTTCCAAGTGACTTCGTAGAGAAGTTTTGTTTGGGTGATGAACATTTTCTCTTTGGCGGCAACCAAACTAGCCATACAATGATAACACTCCTCCTCTGCAAAAGATGTAAAATATTGTTTAGTATCAATTTTCACAAAGTAAGCAAATATGTATTAAATATAGACTCTCTCTTTTGGTACAGTGCAATTTCTGATAGATCTTCATCTTAAAGTACGCTGACGATCAAGATCTCAGATAAATTACTTAATAAAGTATTTTCAATAAATAAAATAATTTTTCATAGTGTTTCTTAAATGGTATGATGAGGATAAGAATAATCAACCTGGCATGAAGTGTAGAAGAAGCGCCGTTATTGGATACAGCGAAGGGCTGAAGGTGATATCGGGGCAGGCAAAACCCAGAACTGATACAACTCTGTCTGCCACGCTTCGACCCTTACGCGTCAGATTGTAAGAGAGACAATGTGTACTATCAACAAATGGTGGTAGCATAATGGATTTCTCTGGTAATTCTGTAAAATTATATATTTCATATTTTCATTAATTGTTCACACATTTGACAAATTGGCATTCAAGGTTCACGAACCGTAAGAGCTATTTTCAACAAAGCGTAATTACTTTCCAATGCATTCAACACGTGAGGATTTGTTTTTGCTTAAAATGATTATACCATTTAAAAAATCTTTAAAAAAAGTCTGTTCTGGCAAACGCCGTATCTGTTGTACTGATAAACGAAAGGCGATAAAAGTATAGTATTAAAATCCGATTTATCAAAATTAGAATCTACTTCACGACAGTGTGGCCAGAAGTAATCAAGTTTGTTATGAAGATAGCATCACATCCAATATCGATACTTGCAGTAGTTCACCAAGCAAACCATGCGTACTTATTTTAATTAGTCATAAAAGTGAAAACAATCTAGGGTTTCAACAAAATCATTAAGGTGATAGACAGAAAAGTATAGAATTCAGTGTGGCAAATATCTGTAAATATTTTTAAATAAGATCAAAGCATGACATTTTTTGCAACAGTTAAGAGATTAATAATTTCTGCTAAGTCATAAACTCAATATATCTCTTCGTTCACATATAGATCCATCAAAGTGAATGAGTTCTTAGAAAAATCAAGTCGTTAGATGAAATTAATTTGACAAATTGTGATAACAATAGGAAACATAAAATTTGTAATATCATGCAGCCAAGTGAAAACTCACCTGTGGTGCCAAATACTTGATTAACCATGTCCCAATAGAATCCATCCAGCATGTTCTTGCCGTGAGTATGCTGGTTGCAAAGCGCTGGCCATAACTGTGCTCTGATGCCATTATTGAGTGGCCAAGCATTATCTCTTATGATCAATTTGACCTCTCTCTTCCTCCCTGACTGTAGAAGCACATTCACCTCGTTGAAAGTCTTTAGTGCTTGCTTTTTGCTGGTCGGTGACTCTGGATGAATAACGATATTTGTTGTGTCGACATGAGGTGGAAACACATCGTCAATATCGACATTGGATTCTTCCTCCAACACTGACAACATATTTGGCAGATTGTTCATGGGAGAAAGAGATTGCGTGACCAGCATGGCAAAACTGCTACGGATTATAACTATCCATCTTAAATGGGATCAGAGTCATGGATGTCTGCCTATGTCATATCTTGCGATGTCTCAATATTCATCTGTAAATAAAAAGTGCAGAATGCCAATTGGTTCCTTCAATCTTTGTATCTAGAAGTTTGGTGTAACATGCGAATGTTTTTAATCATATGCACATTCATGAATTGCAGATACCAAATAAAGGGGTGTGGGAGCTGCTTGTATCTTGCAGGTTATAGAAATGATAAATTACTAGTTAGTCTGGCAATACTCGAGGATGAAGGAACACGGTGTGTAGTTTTTGAAAATTTTTGACGACAATCCCAGGTGCTAATTGAGAGCACATTATCAGGTTAGATCAACTCTACCGAAGTACTATTCATTGGTTGTATAAACAAGGTGGTAACTTTGCGTTAGACTTCAGATGTTCTAACTATAAAGACGATTCGTCATTGGCAAGCCTATTAGGCTCAGTTTAACTTGGCACTGAATTAGAGAGCGGCACCCGCTAAAAGTAACAACCTGTAAGATATACTATGCTTTATTTCAACCTGCCAGAAAAGCAAATTTTCTGGTTTGAGGATGGAGAATTTCAATTGAATTAAAGAAATTAATTTCGTGCGAGTTATTACACTTGACACAGCGAAATCAGTGATGTATTGAGAAATTGCAAACAAGAATCTCTTGTACACTGCTTGATATTCAGTTAATAGGGAAGAGTTTCGTCGGTGATGTAATAATCACATGTGAGATAACTTATCTGGATTAGGAGAACAGATCGCCTTGGTTTCAAAAAATTTCATCGGTCTTTTAACTTGATACGTTTTATGATAACTTGTTAGGAACCTGTAACATTTTGATGTATTGATATAGTAGTTTTGGGGGCTATCAAAGAACATATTTTAATTTACGAATTTTCTACATCTGTTAAGTATTAAAAGAAAAATATTCCATAAACATTGAGTTACTATCTCCACATTATTCACATGAAAGATGTTGGACAACAAATAAATGGAATAAATCAGTTATATTTGATAAGAAAACGATCAAGAATACGTATGATGATAAAAAGAGATAGAAATAAGAAGGAACAAAGGCACAAATGCTGAACAGAACAAAGCATGTGACATGTGGTAAAACATTCTAGAATTGAATCGGTTCATTATCTGCTTCTGGAGAATGGATGGGTAGAACAAGAAGGAAAGTGAAAAGAGTAAGCGAGGCAAATACAGACGTGAGAACAGAAATAGAACTAATCTCTTGTATTCGATGTTTAATTATAAGCTAAACATAATTATAATCTCACATCTACTAAAGCTTTATCCATACTTTGTCACCTACTAGAGTACCACCAACTATAGTTGTAACATTCAAATTTGAATTCAAACACCTAAGAATATTTTTAAGACGAAGACAGTTGACGGGCAGAAAATTAAATATAACTTATATTTCAATTGTTAATAATAATATGATAGCGGTAATTACTTTTGAACTTTTAAATCCAACCCTAGGTGCCAGATTATTAGCCAAGGTACTATCTGAGAAGCAAGGAAGGAAGTTCCCTACTGACTGATATTAGGTGGTGTGATTGAATGGATTGATACCAATGCTATTTTACCTTCATGCATGTAAACTAAAATGATTAACTGAGAAATGAAACATACGTAGTTATGAATGCCATTATAGGCTATTGGTTCTGTATGTATTATTGTATCTTTATTAGAGCATTGGTGCGCAAGCAACTTGTGTTTTACTACAGCTGATATTTATTACCGTAGTTTCGAACCACTCAAGGCACTTGAATTATATAAATATATTTACCAAAAGTAAAGTGCACACTGGTATACTGCAATACTGTAATTGCACTCCTTGGAATACTCTGGGTATTTTAAATTTTCGTAAATTTATGGCAAAGGTAATTTTTAGAGAGATATTTGATAGACTCAGTTTTGGCTGATTAATCAGTGGAACCTGCGTGTGATTTTTGGTCTTGGCATTTATACATGCAGCACAACTGGACAGCACAGGTAAACAACAAAAGAAAATACGCACATGGACGCATCTTATTTTTTTAAATTTATTTAAGTTAATCAATTTTTAGATTTCGGAGACTCAGCATATATCAGTACACGGATGATTCGGGATAAGAAAAGATGATAGGAGGGAATTTTATATTCAAATTACTAAACAATGTAATAAGTTTTAAGAGGTATTAGAAATTTTCATATAAGATTCCCACTGTATGTTCCTTCAAGGAGTAGTTCAGAGTGGAGTATGATCAATATGTGTTAAAATTGGAACAGAAAATGTGTGAATGTTGAATCAAAATTATAAAAAAAAAAAATGAAAGGGTAATATTTTAAGTGAAGAAATGCTTCAAGAAACTGTTAGAACGCATTAGGAATTAGAAATTATGATAACCTTCATCTATATTTTAGTTGAATGGGAGGGTCCCGTTCAGGGGCTGACATTTATTACATCAAATATAAATCACTTAACAACGTCCGGATAGGAATACGCGATTTATACGAAACTAGGTGGTGGAAACAACCTAAGATATCATTCTCGAAGGCTGACGGGAGATGTAAACGAGAATTAAGCAGAGAATAAATATTAATAAGATAATATTAACAACAGGGCGGAGTCGGGGACGGCGGAAAAACAGCGGAAAGCGCAGGCGATCTGCAGCCCACAGCTCCCGTATTAGCTTCGTTCATAGTTAACAATAAAGTGTTTTTCTTCTTCCAAGACCGACATTATTGTTGTTCTGATTATGAACCAGGCGAGATCTGGTTAAAATCTGTATCGACATCACTAATGTCAGAGTTATCGAATGACTTTTGTTTAATTAGAGACCCGAGAAATAAGACTCCACTTACCGCCAGTTCCGAATCGTTCCCCGAGTCAATCGGAGTGCACCGACCAGCGTCAAAAATGTTCCTATTCTAGTTATATTATAATATCCTTTACCGTTGAACATGTACAGTTGTGAAAACTAATAAATCAGTCTCCGGTTTAAACACATTAATCGCAGACGACAATTATAGATTTAATAAGAGCTTTTTTCGCAGGTGCGCTAACACTGGTTACTCCCGACGCGAATTATTAGCAACACGTAACCCGCGGTCACCTGAGAACTGTTTACAATATTCACTGAAATTGACCCACTGCCTTTTAACTTATTATAACAACTCCACTTTGCCCGCGTATGCGACGAACTAGATTATTGGCACTGCCACTGCTGAGATGCATTACTATATGTACATTATTATCTGTTCTAGCTAACGATAAATTGTAGAATGCAGCTCTATAGATATCAAAAATACAGAACCACAAATCGTGAATATGAAACAACAGTCGAGCCGAGTATCATGATATTTCAACCATCGAAATATACTGTCATTACAGACAGATGTCTCACTGGTCGAAGATAGTAAATCACGAAGAAGAATACTGCGAATTGCTCCGGTGTGAGGCGCAGCGGTAGTAGAATTAGTTGTCTTCGTCGTTTCTTCGCGGCTTGCCACACTGCAATTTCACAGCTTATTGTGGAATATACGAGAGTATATGTACATTGATTATGTTTTAAGGTTAAAAGGTAGTCTTGATAAGCCGTGCATTATTAGTTTGCTTAGTCGTTCGATTAAATCAGGTTAAATCTGAATTTATAAGAGGAATCAACCAATAACAATAGCATTATGTAAGAATGCAACGGTACGATCGTGGCGCTAGGTGTATAAATGCCACCATTTCTAGTGATTTCTATCGACATGTCTACCAACTTTGTAGCCATGTGTGCTTTATGGACGAAGCAAGATTCTCTTGTCAAACATAGCTTGATCACAAGTCGTGGCCAATTAGAAGATTGTTTATACGAATGTACCCATAATACACTATTTCAAATAATTTTCGGTTGAAATTACTGTAGCTGCTGTTGTTGTAAGAATCCTGGAGGGGTACGAAGTGAGCAAAAGAGACAAGATATGGCAGACCTTAGAACTCACTACAAAAAAAAAGCTATTGGATTCGGCAATTTGGAAGAGTCGAGAATTATAAGAGCTGTTGAAAAGGCAAATACTAGAAAACAACGTCGTTCAGCCGTATATGCAGTTAATAGAAAAATCATCGGATCAGGTTCTCCAGCTACATCCAGCATCGGATGTATTGAAAACGTACAAGGTAATACTTTAGTACATTTTTCTATTCAGTAACATTTTCTCTTTCGAACCATGTCAACGAAACAAATAGTATAATGCTACAAGCATGGCGGGTACTTTTTTCTAAATAATGAGCTAGAAACTTAGTGTTGCGTTCGGACAATTGATGTGTTAAGTGCTCTGTTAAAAAGTTTTATATCCTGCGTTAGACAAATAAAAGTATAACATTTCAAACAAGTATGCAGCTTAGCTCACGATCACCCCTAATGCCGATGGTATAATTCCAAGTACAGCACGGTATAACGATAGGTAGAGGTAGAAAATTTAGCCCTTGAGTATTGCACAATTTTACCCATTTTTCAGCATATCAGATAGCATGATGTGCCTACATTTTTGTATTAGAATTTTCTTATCAAAAAATTATTTTACTTTAAAATCCTCCTAACACATTGGAAAGATTTTACCATCAACAAATTTATATTTTTCAACAGATGAAGCTAACGATCAAATCATCGAAGAAGATAGACGAATGAAATTGTCAAGATGGAGGGCAGAACGAGATTTACAAAAAAAAATTCAAAAGGCAATGAAACCGCCAGTATTTCGTGCTGGAGTGTGTCACCATAAACTAAATTCTCCTGTTTTCCTACACCAAAGTCTGCCAACATCAAAACTGGTCAAATCATCGATACCACCTAGAATAACTAGAGCCACTGCTAAAAGACTAGCATCGAAAGCTTGTATGAAGGCACATACACCTGATGCTGGCATAGTTTTAAGGAATAAAAAACCAATCACAAAAGTGTTCAGTCAAAGAAACATACACAAAGATGTGAAAAGCGTTGAAAAGACAATTCCTATTCCTGACAGTTCGTTTGCACCGGATAATTACGAGTTTAGACCACCAACCGGTTTAACATCTTTGCCATTGTTTGGCCAGGCAGCATTGCAAGGGCCAAAACAAAATTATGACACTACTGCTACTCCTACATTCTTCTCTCCTTATATTGTCAATGCAGGAATGAAAGATGCTTTAAGACAAAAACGCCTGCAGCAAGCCAACACTGTGGCTAATAGTGTGCCAATGCAACTAAACAGTAATGAATTACTAACTGCTGCAGCTTTTGAAAAAGACCAAGAGCGAACGCCAACATATTTTAGAAAAACCACAGACGGAGAAGTTATGAGACTAAAAGCTCTCTGTTGGGATTGGATGATGATAAAATCTGCCCCTGATACCCCAGAAGATGCTCAACTCATGATAAATCAAGCAATCGGTCAAACAAATTTGTTGATCGACAAAAAGGTAAAACAATTTCGAAAACTCATAACCGAATGTGAAACTGGTTTGGGAGAAAAATTGGTAACTTGTGACGACTTGCAAGGTTTCTGGGATATGATGTACATGCAAGTGGAAGACTGTGATTCCAGATTTGGAAAATTGAACCAATTGAAAGAGAGAAATTGGCAAGAGGATGAACAAAAAAAAATCAAAGCAAAAAAAATAGCAACTAAGCCATCAGTAGCAGTAACTAAGAAGAATGTTGCTTCCAAGCCTAGTTCTATACGTGAAATGATCTTAGCTGCTAGGAAAATGAAAATGGAATCACAAGCAAATCAGAATTCACCAACTGTCACCATTTCAGAATCCAGTAAACCCTGTGTTGAATCGTTAGGTTTGCCCACAGTAAAATTTGATGGCGGTTTTTTCATGGTCGAAAGTCCAAAGAAAATTGTTATTCCAAGAAGTCTTCAAAAATCAACTCCATTACCACATCCAAAATTTTCGGAGGAGTCTAAACATCGTCGCTCAGCACTCAGATCAATTGGAGTTTCTCAGATTCTCAAGCCACTGGAAATTGAGTCAGAACCCCTCATCCCGTTTTCGACCTTCCAACAAACACCAGGAAAAAGTATTTTGAAGCAAACAGAATCTCACAAGTCTGCATCCTGTACCACAAGATCTAAAAATAAAGTGAATTTTGCTGGAAATGAAGAAATATTTACAAAGAGTAATGATCCTTTGTGTAATGAATCAAGTATTACTTTGCACGATTCTGAAAGCATCAATAAAAAGCTTGAAGCAGAACTAGACGTTAAGAAAAGACTAGATTTTTTGAGCCTTGATTCAAGTGATTCAGATTCCGAAACACAGTGTACTGAAAAAATCCATGAGCAAAGTGGTTCTGAACTTTCTTGCAATGATAAAGCTAACCGTAGAAAGAATAAAAATCTCCGGACTCTGGAAGATTGTAACATTGTCAAAATTGAAAGGAATGAGTTTTCAGATTCAATTATAGTAAGAGACAATTCTGTAGGCCTAGCAAGAGTAACACGAACGACTCGTCAATCGGTATTAAAACAACTTACCAAGGAAATGAAGCTGGATATTCCAAACATTCATTCGGATATAGCAGAAACTTCTTACGATAGAGTAAGTCCTATGGTAATGACAGGTGTACTATCACTTAGATTATATTTTTACTCAATGGTCAAAAACAAATTTTTGATCGTCAAAACGGATTCTTCGCAAGAATCGTTAATTTTATTGCTTTAAACTCCTAATTAGGTGAAACCCATTCAAAAAGTTAACAAAAATACGTTTGCACTCAATGTCTCATGAGATTATTTGAATGCATAATTTTATACTGCTCAAAAAATGAATAAAATCGAATTCAGTATATTTTATTTTATTAATGATATAATAGTATTCAAAAGTGTTAGTAATTTCAACATTTCTATCTTTTCTGTTTCATATCTAGGAAACAAGTAAGCTCCAAAAAGAGAACAAACAACCGGAAAGTCCAAAAAGTACAAAGCTAAGACGATCTACCAGAAGAAGTGTTAAATTCACAGGTGAAGTTCTTTGACGAGTTTAACATATTATAATAACGAACGTTAGCATTAGTTGTATTGAGTTTCTTTTTTTGGCTCTGAAATCTGAGAAAGGTTGAACGATTGCACTGACTGTTGCAGTTTCGCATCAATGCTGCATAGGCTTTGATAATAGTTGAAATAAGTGACATGTTACTCGATTGGTAGAGACTCATTCTGGCATCCTCTTAAGCTGATAAGGATATCACACAGGACCAATAAAGAGTCATAGTCAATGCCAAGAAAAAAATATTTGAATACCCGTGCAGAGAGGAGCCTGAAAGAGTCCATCCTCGCGTTTTACATGTTTCTCATTTAGTAATGCGGACTGATATAAAATAGGTTTTTGGAACTGATTTTCGAGGTGCGTGGTCGGTAAATGCATATCGGTAACCAAACAATACTCTTCTGTATTTAGTAGTATGAAAGCAGTGAATACAAAACACATTTATGCAGATCAGTAGTCGAGAGATGGTAGAGTACAGCTCAGTTACCGACATGTGTTTCAAGCTTTTCTCTGACCCATAACATTTTACTTTTTTGTGTAATCAGTTTTGCATTGAAAAAGAAAAATTTGATTTCCTAATTCTATTATGTTACACAGGAGAGGAATGTACGGTGTGTTCGAGTTCGGAACAGGTTCAGCCAATGACTCCGCACGTAAAACGACGAATTACTAAATCATCGGAGAGACGCAAGTCTTTCAAACAATAACAAATTTAAATTACCTATGAAGATATGTGGCGACTTAATTAATCTGGTATTGCTCGGTGGGTATCTGACATTATTTAGAAATACACGTGTATTTTTGTGCAATGGCCCGCTTGGGGGCTATCTGGAGCCTGATTCTGATTCTCTTTTCAGTCGTAAAAATGGTGATATGAGCTACCTAGACGAATCAAAAGGCAGCTTTAAACAGAAAATCTTGTTTTCATGAGTGAAAAATGAGTCAGAATCAGGCCCGGGACTATCGACGGTGGGCATTGATTATAGATTGCTCGTCAGCCAGCTAATGGGTATTTTTTTGAACAGGCGATAGGCTGTCGAAAGTGCAAAGATAATAGAAGCGCTTATATTAATCGATAAGTTGCTAGTAGAAAGAAACTGTTGTATCTGAGCTGCTCTCCTTTGGCTGGAATTTTATGGGCAGCAAAAGGCTATCGCAGTATTGTGATGCAGAGTTTTTGACTGGGATGAGCTATGTTGGAAATAAAACTCGATTTCTAAATAATGCATTTTGGAAAAAAGAATCGAAACATCGATTATCTCATAGAGCAATTTTTTGAAATTACCCATTTCCCAGTTCACCCGTTATTTGATTAATATATTTTCAATCAATATTAAAAATTATACACTCACTTTGAAAGCGTTAAGGAGTTAAGTAGTTTGAGTGCCAGATCTAGTTTCCAATCGCCTGCTCCTGGATTTACTACAAAAAAATCACAAAATTATTAATATGTAATCTCATCATCGTGTCTCCACTGAACTATAAAACAATAATATTTCACCGTTTATGAGGAATCTTTTGCAGAATAGTAGTGTTACCTGGCGGAGAATCACCGCGAATTAGATTATACCTCTGCTTAAACTATGTATCAACATTCTAAAAAAAATGCAGATTTTTACATTTATATAGCCAACTGACTGAAATAATTACCTTCACTATTCAGATCACTCATATCCAGAAAACACTGTTATAGCACTGGTGATCTCTACAGCGGTTAAAACGACTTACGAAGTACGAACGCGGGTACGAACCCTATGTTGATGGTACGAAATTGAATCTGAATTTTTACGCCATATTAGTACCGTTTTAGTGGCGTTGGCGTCGGCGATGTTTTATATCGATATTTGCGGAATAGCATCGAACATCGAATAATCGAAGCTGAAAAACATCGCCGAAAATAATCGATCATTTCGATTAATCGACAAACATCGCCCATCCCCATCAGCTGGCTTCTGGCTGTTTCTAGCTGCCTCTCGCAATCCAAATTTGTCAATTTAGCTCGGTAGTCGATTAATTCAAAATAAAAGAAGATTACATTGAGATTAACGATGGCAAATGTTTCCCGATTTGTTAAGAGCATTTATGATGACCCCTTTAAATGGTGAGCATTATTAACGCATATTTTTGACCATGCTGTGTGTAAAGGTTATTCTAGTGTATATTGTATGCAAAGTACTAGTCTTATTTGTAGTAGGATAAACTAACTTAAGGATACATTTTGATGATTTACTTGAAGTTATTTGAAGGTTTTCTGTGGTTGTTAATTCATCGATAATAATATTGCAGGTCGCTGGTGAAAAGCATTGCTATTTTTGCTTTGGGGGTTAGGATCGCTCTCGAATGCCGCGGAGTCGATTTGATGCCACCGATTACTGCATGAACAAGTCAACTTTATTTCACATTAATTTAGTTTAAGTTTTATAATATTACAAGAATTAGCCTACATATTTTGATTTACAATTGCACTGTTTGGCTAACCGATTGAACTGTACAAATGTAATTAAATTTAAGTTTATTCGCATTTCAATGACTTATTAATTTATCGCATTTATACTCTGTTCAACCTCATCGCTACACACAATTTCTTTATAACAGGTTCATGTCGTAAGTAAGTTGATTTTAAATTTATGACTGTAAGCACATGCTCATCAATAAATTGTATAATATGAGTAACATTATACATTGTTTTCTGCAAAAGCTCCATTAGGTGTCAAAATACGATCAATGCCTTGTATGAAAAAATTATATAACCACTGTTATTAATTTGTCATAAGTGAAGGGTACAAGATGGTCAACATTCGATTATAATTTCTATATAAAAATGACATTCCACACCTAAATTTAGGTGCCTGTTGGAAATTGATTTTTTTTCTGAAGAGTGTTAGTTTATTGGGATTAAAATTGCTTCTACAGCGAACTTTCTGGCTCCAAATACTCTTTTATCTGATAGAAATTCAATAAATTTTGACGGCAAGGAATTTGTGGTTGCTTTCCAACTTGTGGTAAAATATATTGTATTGGATCTTGGTATGAAAAATTCTTCACGTGCTTTAAGTAGAGGAGACAATTAGGTGGTATCTCTTCGTTTTCCAATGAAACTGAATTTGAAACAAGTAAACCTAGATTGAACTTTGTAAAACATTACGTCACCTATGCTTAGTTGCATAGTATCTGTGTACCACAAAATTGAAAAAAGGCAATTACACACAACATTCACAATTATCATTTATGAAGATACGACCTGCCTAATGCAGATTTCAGTACTTTTATAAATACTTATAAAAACTGGCCATTTTTCATGCAAAGTCCCGAGTTGCGTTAGGAAGGGTTTGAGCACATGAAACCATTAATTTATATTCATACGCAAACATGTATTAAATAAAAATATTTATAGTATTTGTACATTTATCAAAAAATGGATCATTTAATATGGACAATTTGAACCAATGATAAATTTATTCAATTGAATGAATTACATGTGCTCTTTTCATACCACCACAAGGGGTAAGGTATCGTGTTTTTCTTTTCAGCTTGGTATCCAGAGCAGGCCTACTTGACGGCATGGAACTATATGCTTTATTTTATTTCGTACTTCATACATATTTGGTGCGATTACTTTCGTACATTTTATGATATGAGTCGTTTATTTATCATTTCTTGGTTGGTATCATTCGCTGTCTGTTTATTATGAAACAACGATGATTGATTTGTTATGGATGGTCATAGATTTATTATTATTAGTGAAAAGACTGCTTGCTGATTGAGTTCGAATCTCCATACATGCAAGTCTTCACCTCATAAGGTAAGAGATCCATGCCAAGTTCAGAATCTGATGAACATTCAAAAGTGGTAAACTGAGGGTGGGAACACTAACTACTATCAAACATGGGTATTTACCTCTAGGACGGAAAACGACCCAGTAATTATTTAGAAAAAGAAAAAGTAGGAGAAAACTTATCATTAATATTGTCTGCCAAATCCTTTAAATTTTCAATCGTTTCCGAATACATCAGGTAACATTCTTGATCAAAGTTTTTCTGATTTGCAGAGTGTGGATGTTGAGGGGATACTTTGGTGAAATTGTGATCACAAAACAGTTTTTCAATCATTAAATAAACTCTTACGAGAAAATTCATTCACCAATTTTGGGATTATGGTAGTATAAGTTATGTAATAAAATTTCAACATCCTGCAATGAAAATGTACGTGTAAGTAATCGTTCGAAAAAAATTGTGCCTACCACTGCTAAAAATCCTTTGCACGTGCATTTTCATTGTAGAAGGATGAAATATTTTTTGAAAGCCTCACCTATCATAATCTGAAAATTGGTGGAAGGATTTTCTTATACCACAATACAAGATACTAAGAGTGATGTCGAGCCCAACATGAAATTCGCGGCAATAGTCTTTAATTCGATTATATGGTATCAATGATAATAATTTTTTTTTATATTATGTCAATTGTGTACCAGAAAAAAATATTAATTTTCTGCTGAGAGTTATTGAAGTAAATATTTTGCCCGACTGAACGCTCTGTATTTCTCATGTCAATGTATGAGCGAAATAATTGGTGTTTTACCCTGAGACAGAAAATAATACGACCATTAATACGCTTATTTATGCACTGTGTACTTAAGGCAAAATTTTTCACTATTACTGTATACTCCTAGATTTTCATCCTCGCACATCCTGCGCTGGCTTTCAAATGCCGCGCTTTATCTCAGAACCGAAAAGTATCAAGTCAACGCGCAAAAGACGCGGTCAAATGTGAAAGTCTGGTTATTCGTAACAAGATTGACTGAAGAGCTGAAGATTCAGCACATCAAGCGAGCTTCATTCTTCAAATACCGTTCACCAAATCGATGCGCAAATAGCGCGATTGATAAATTCGTCGTATCAACCGTCACGCAGAAAGCGTATCCGATGCCCGTGAATAATTTACGCGGAAAAAAGGCGTGCCGAATAATCTGTGAAAAAAACCTTAAATATCTAGAACTTCTGGAAAAATTCTCTAGAATCGCAATCGGCATCTGCGTCTTTTTCAAACTAATAAAATAATCACTTGATTTCACGCTCACTCTCACTTTGTGTACTATAGCTGGCTGCATGAACCGACTTAACAAACTTGCTAAGAATATAATTAAACAGTCCCCGAAAATCAGCAAACAAACAATAGAAAAATGACACTTCACACAGAGATGGGATCAAGATCACTAAAGATAAAGTTGCACAAGATAATAAAAACTCGAGGCACGAAGTTCACCTTCAATGTTTGGACACTGTTCTTATTTCAATAACTTCTTTTTTCCTTGTACTTATGTTACGATTTTTTAAAATTATTATAGAGTATTAGTTTCCCAGCAAACACTTATCAGATCACGTTACACAGATTAAAAATAGTGCGAACTGAATTCTGAATTGTCGGTGCACTGGATTGTCGGTGCGCGTACTCTCGCTCCGAGTGTTCGAAAGCAAGTGGATTCCACCGGTGGCGCTCCGAAGTAAGTCTCGACCGGTTGCCGGTAACAAACTGCGCAGCGCATGCGCAAAACGAATTCCGATGGGTACTGTCAAATTGCCGTTACCTGTGACGTCAGGCGTAGGTTTGAGCTCTATTGCTTTTCGGGCGGATTAATTACAACAAATAAGATCATGCTATTGACAATGTGTCTCTGTAAACGTTGCAACGTTTCATCGCCAAATTGGCACTGCAGGTCATGAGACTACAGACTAAATTAGGTTCATGCCGGGCACAGTTCTGCCAACGCTGCCTACACGAAGGACTAATCCACCGTGGCTATACAGCGTTGGTGACATTTATGACAAAAAGGGGACCGCAGAAAGCAAATTCGTGGATGATGAAATATCCGCTTACAGCATCCTTACAGCGTACTACTGGAGGTAGCTAACCATCCACCAACCTCGCGAAAAATGCGTCCAAAGTGAAGAGAGAAATATATATAAATATATTCGAGTTTCTCCGTCTCTCTCACCCTGCATTTGATCGGCTGAAAGGAAACATATTGACAAATCAAACGTAGAATGAGAGAGACAGATTATAACCAACATTTTATACTTCTCTGTCACTCCTCCACTACACTTTCTGTACACGTGAGTTACCTCTAGCAGTATATGCTCTGAGAATGTCCCTGATGATATGCCCTGATACTACCTACACCTTAGATGTGTGTATGCACTAAGCCTACCAGTGTCGATAGAAATTTACTTGCCTAGAATCAGCCAAAATTTATAACTAATGTTCAAAAATGTTTCATTTCAAATTAAAAATTTTTAAGCCTACTTCACATGCCACTCGCCACATGGGTAACTACAAACATTAAGAATATTGATACTAGCAATATTTTCTAACCTGCTTCCACTTATTTCATGCTTCATAAGTAATACAGTTAAACTTACAGAACTTTGTGAAATAATAAAATATTTCCAAATGATCCAACAGCTACTGTAAAGAGGTTTTACAGAAAAACCAACATTTTGTCCAGCGGTGATCAGTTTGAAGTGACCCTAGATCAGAGAAAACTAAAAACTCCAAAAGGGAAGGTGTTTGAAGTCAATAATAAACCTCTGGCTCTAGCTGTAGCCATGGAATGGGATAGCCAAGTCGATATAATTGACAGGTCTAACATGCATTTGGTTCGTTGAAGGAACGCAGCTTCAATAGCATAACAAACTTGTTAAGAATGGCCATTTTTGTTATTCATTTTCACACATGTTCCAATCAAGAATAATGTAATAATTTTTCACAGACTGCTTTGGTCAGCACATCACTGGATAATCCACATAATCATACTAAATTGGATATGGTCAACTATATAGTTAATTATTTAGAGACAGATACTGTACTCTTTCAAACGAATGTAAGTCATTATATTTGATTCTATGGTGACATTTCATAGTAAAAGATCATATCATAGTAATTTGTCATAGACACGAGTATAATTGATGACTTATTACTTTCAGGATTCCGGTGATCTCTACAATTTTCAATTAAAGAAGTGGGACCCTGTAATTCAATGGTTTTGTGATCGTTATCAAGTTGATGTCACCAAAACATTGAGTATAAAAGCACCACTTGTATCTCCGCAAACAAAAGAAACATTAGCCAGGCACTTGTTATCCTACAATTTTAATGCAGTGCAAGGCGAGTGTCGTACCTTAATTTTCCACCACAATATTTGCATTAAATGAAAAGTACTTACCCGATTGGTATTGTCTTTATTTAGAATGTTATAATTGTTAATTTGTTTTTTTTTTTTATTTTCATATTGTGTAGACTTGTATTCATTCTTTGCTTTTTTATTTTAATGAGCTTGGCTGTGGCTGTTGACACATTATTGCAATAAACCATAGAATTGATTAATGGAATATTTTTCAGGATACACATATGCTGTTGATACATTGAAATCTGTTATTTTGGCACTGGCCACGGCTGAGAGAACTATTTCAGTTGAAACAGCAGTTTCTTTGGCTCGTTTGGAAGAGGAATACCAGGCAATAAATTCATTTACATTTGATCAATTAATTGTTTATGAAGTACAACCTACTATTACGATATAATTCATCCTTGTTCCTTTGTGCTAAAGACATGAGTACAAACTGACACTCACGCTATCCTTTATGGAACCGTCTTATAAATACTATTTGTTAGGAAACGTTAATTTTTGCATGTTTAGGTCTCGTTTTGGGGGAATGTCGAGTGGTCACACGAGCTTAACAAACAGGATTTACAATCGCGATTGTCAGCTGCGATGTTATTCGTCCACTTGAATTCATCTTGGACCACATCTAAACCAAAAAATGATGAGTTGAACAATTTATGAATGAAGACAAAACCTAGAAATCTACGCAAAACAATAATTGCTACATAAAATTAACATGTATGTATAATATAATTGCGTAATGGGTTTAGTATTTATTACTAATTATTTATTACCATTTTTAGTTTGTATCTATGAATTGTCAGGCTATAAATCTCTGTCTAGTTATATCTTTTGGCAGCAAGAGTTACGACAATGACTACATTGATGTTGGTTTAGAACAGTCTGGTCCTTCCCAATCCTTCGTGCAGACGCAACTGTAAATAAGAATTTTACAATGTCACTAATATACATGGAATGTATAAAATCATAAAAGATAAAAAATACTTGTCAGAATTCAAGTAATCCCCGAGAATTACGGGAATTACCAAGAACACAATATGTGGGGCACTAACCAGTGGTCAAAAAAGTCTAAAATAATTCAGGGGTTACCTTTTTGACCACCAAAATACTATATTAAACTTCAAGCAAAATTGGAAATTGTGAGGATTAGCGGCAGGTCGAATTGAGATAGAATTTCCCATATACAATTTGTTTCGTAACGAAAAATTAAAAGTTTTGATCTTTGGAGCATTTTCCATTGAATAAATTGTGGTAAAACTGATAACTAGTAAACCACCTGTACGTAGGTCCGTGATTTAAACACACCGCTCCATTTTTGCATGATCTGTGAGTGCACTCGTTACGATGACATTCTCCTATGCCTCTGCCAGTAGCAGAGTTGGTCTTTGCCACAGGGTATATTTTATTTTCAATGCGCAACTCCACGTCAAATATACAGCCAAAGAATCCAGTATGCAGAGGTAAATCATGAGGCAGTGTTTCAAAATTTTTGGTCCTATGGCCACCTGAAAAAATGCAATTCATTTGGGGGTAATAATTGGCACTATCATTGTTGCCAATTTCGATAAATCGATTGCACACGTATGTTAGTACGCTTCATATACATCGGAAAGAATTTTTTGTTACTTACCAATCCAAAGAATTGGTGCAGCATCCAAAGTTGACATAGAACCTGCCGAACGTCCAGTAACATTTCCAAGGCCATCAATAGACAGCCAAGCATCTTTGCCTTTCCTACCCACTCTAAGAGTGTGGGGTCGATGCATTTTTGTTGTTAGAGCGGTATTTGTGAATATCCTTCTTACTCCTAGAAGCATTAATAAATTATTTAAGAATATTTGTTATTTAAATTTTTTACCATCTCGAGCTTGTTAAAAAGATGTTACGTGCAGAGTACCTGAGCCTAAATCCCAAGTAAGCATGATGTAGCCACGTACATAAGTGATAGCAAGGTGGTCAGATAAATCACGATATGGACCACTTTGACCAATGTAAGCAATGAGGGATATTTGTTCAACAGATTGAGGTATAAATCTTAGTTTTAGTTCGAGACTTTCTTTTATAGATCCTATCAACCCATAAGCTATGTAGGAGGAAAGGCCCGGTGTAAAGACTGTAAAGGATGGCTGCACGATTATGATATCTATAAAATACAATCAAAATTAGATTTCAAATGCAGACGATAAAAATTATAGGTATTTGACAAGTACTTAAAATTGAACTTCACCTTCATCACAAAGCAGCCCATGAGTTCCTAGAGGACAAATGCACATGAATCCTGTCCCTGGAGAAGTGATGCAGGATGCTCCGTAGTGACATGGGTTATCGTCACACGCAGCTCTTTCACACACTTCTCCAGTATACCTAAGCGTTTAGCAATTAATACGGCTCATTATTACAAAATAGATTTTAAAAAATACCATTGAATTCATTTCAACTCAGATTTACCCAGCCATACAGTTGCAGGATATTTTGCCATCAGTTTCCTGGCAGGCTCCAAAATTTTTACAGGGGTTTGCAAGACACAGAAATGAAGTACATTCTTCAATTTGAAAACTATCGATTGCATCACGAATAAGATGTCTATGGATTTCGTTTATCTGGAAAATAAGAATTTGATCTTAGTGTAAAATGGAAATTTGAATGATTAAACTTTAGTACCTTTAGCATACTCATGCAGCCTATAAATCCTACAGCAACATGAGGAAAATAATGTGAAAATGCCAGTGGGATTCCCCCTAAATGCAGTTTAGCTTGCTGCGGTATGTCATCTTGAGTTGACACTACTTGTTCTCCGCTCATAGCCAGAGTATCATTTACAAAGAGCATTGCTGAGCACTTGTCGATGTTGGTGCTTTTCATATATTGGAATCTGTAAAGGAGATATTTTCTTATAATTTTCTCCAATGATCATGTCAAAGGATGTGTGGAATGAACGAAGCAGCTCATTACCTCATCTCAATGTCCACGTCATAACCATTATTAATTGGAGAATCAATTTCCCCCAAAAGCATTGTTTGTAAACCACAAGAAAACTGAAATTTCAACTGTCCGACTTCCATATGCAGCAATATATATCTATCGTCATCAAAAAAAGCATGCACAAGTATCCCATTCTTAGATTGAGTTTTTAATCTGATGAATATTCGAACCTTCCCATCTTTATCCACAGCCAGGTATTGTCTAATGTAAGACTTTCCATTAAATGCAGCATTCAAAATGTCTGGACTAGGAATACAACCATCTGGATAGTTACAATTACACTGCAAATAAATTTGAACAAAATTGATGAAGTATTTTCAAATGGTTGAAATTGTCTTTAATAATATTGATTATTTGAGATCACATATACCTCGGTTGCGCTATTCTGACATGTTATATTATGATCACATTGTTCTTGCGTGCAATTGTAAATTGTTAGTTGTCTCTCCGTACTGATAGATATCCCAGTTGGCGAACTCTGATTGAAAAAGGTTTCTGTGCCTAATGTGTAAGAATCTGTACTAGATCTTGAGAAGGGGAATGAGCTGTGGGTTTCTATTTTCTCCGAGGTCATGGTTGATAGTTGATCTACTAATTTTGTTGTTACACGAATTGGCTTCATTGTCATATTTACTGCTATTTGATTAGGCGTTTCTGTGGAAGAAGTGGTAATAATATTTTCATCAGTTGGAGTTGTTTCATCTGTGGTAGCAAAACTTAAATCCGTTTCCAAGCTTGGTGAAGTGGTGGACTTTTGAACAACTTGTTCATCAGTAACAGAACTAACTTCGCTGCTATTTGCAGTATATGTTATTAGGGGATGTGAATCCTCTGTTATAGGGGAAGACGAGAAGAGCGTTTTTATCGTAGTCCAAGCAAGTAAAAAATCTTCCCTCGTGGATGCAATTGTACTAGTGGGTACTACTGTTTTTGTTGAACTAAACAGCACTGTGCTTTCTACAGCCTCTTCAGTGTCAAGTTTAATCAATTTTGTAGATGTAACATCTGGAGTACTGTCAGATTTGGTACTATATGTGCTAGTAGCTTGAAATGGAATTAATGTTGCTGCAGATATGGTAGGTGTTCCCAATGATGAATAAGGAATTTCTTCTGAAGTCACCATAGAACTGTAATCAGCACAAGTTTGACCATAATAATTCAAAGGACAAGAACATGTAAAGCTATTGATCCCATCGATGCAAGTTCCTCCGTTGTTGCACATAGCAAATTTAGCCTCGCAATCGTCATATCTCAACTCACAAAGCGATCCATGATAGTCAGGAACACAATAGCAAACTGTTTGATTATCTTCCAGCAAACAAACAGCGTTGTTCTCACATACATTTACTTCACAAGGCACTATGGATTTGTCACAATTTTTACCAGTAAAACCTGCAGATGAGAAAGATTATTTTGAGCTTAGAACTAAATTTAAGTAGTACATTAATTTTCGGAAGAATTTTTTTTTACCAAATAAACAGGCACATGTGTAAGTCGCTGGTATATTGATACAGAGTCCTCCATTTTCACAAGGTGAAGCGAGACACTCATCTATGTCTTTTTCACACAACTCTCCAGTCCATCCTAAAGATATAAAAATGTTAATAAGGTTTACATAGTTTATGAACATTACATTTATTATTCTGCTTGTCAAGTATTTTACTTGCCATCTGTACATTGACAGCTGAATAATAGTCCAGGACCTTCGATACATTCTCCAGAATTTTTGCAGATAGTGTTATTACAAACAGACGCATCAATTTCGCAATACTTCCCTGAAAATAATGAAATAATCAATCGTTTCTAAATAATCGTTTGGTGTTCGAACTACCTACCTGAATAACCATCTGGGCATTGGCACATAAATCCATTAAAATTGATGCAAGTACCATTATTGAGACAGGGAGTGTATAAACACTCATCGAATCGTTCATCGCAATTTAAACCTGAAATAGCAAATATATTGTTACAGGTTTAATGAGTTTGCAGCAATATTGATCATCTACAGATTCCAATTCACCGGCATAATCCTAATAAACATATAATTGTTCATTGTACTGCACGTGCTCCTCACCTATGAATCCATCGGTACAGGTACAGTTGTAAGCAGCAACCGCATCACTGCAAATACCCCCATTGAGGCATGGATTTGACCAGCAGTCATCCCAGTTAATCTCACAATTTATTCCAGTATATCCATCGATGCAGTAGCATGAATATAAGCTACTACTAGAAATTACAGGTGAATATTCATAAAAGTTTACATGTGAAAGCTGGAAGGTACAAAATAACTTTACGATATTCATGAGTCATACCTGTTGTAATTATCAACACATATTCCATACATGCATGGATTACTGTTACATAGTGATTCCGAAGATATTGCAATAATACAGATGATAAATACTACTAATAGAGTTTGGTAGTTTTTATATAATCCAGTCGGGTTGCCTCTTCTGTAAATTGAAAACGAAATAAAATTATAATTAATAAAAATGATAATTAGTAACATGGTGGTTGTTATGATTATTGTTTTCTCATGAAAAAAGTCCTCATATTTGGTGTCAATTTGCATACCCAACTTCTAGATAATGCTAAATTCCCTTTAAAAAATAACATCTTTACACCACTACAATACTGTATACACAATGAAAAGAAATACAAGCAATTCACATTATGATAATGATTTGATAATAATTTCATTACTACAGGCAAAATCTATTCAGCTAGATGAAGTACAATCGATAAAATTAATAATAATACAAAAGTAATTAGATGAGCGCTAATTAGAAAAAAATAATTAATCATGTTACCTGTTCATAATTTATCTTTAGAGAATCACAAGGTGTTGGAACACGTATTATTTGTACATTAGTTGGTAGCCTAAATTTTGTACAGTCCTTCGAATGCAAGTTGCTATAGCAACGTGTAAACAACACATTGCACGTCCGCGAGAGATCTAAGACGCGTGCGTAAAATGCGACTCAATGGTCTATACTCATACCAGCATAATTAATAAATGATCGTTCGATAAATTGGGTTTGCATCGAACACTAGACAAATAATGAATGACTATTTTCTTAAGTAATTATCCCATACGGGCTGTATTTGCAGGATCGCACATTTTTTCGCTTGCAGTAATGATGTAAATAATGGTACGTATGTACGGAAATTCTATTTATTTTTCGTAGCCTAAGCAGCAGACTTCAATAAAGGAACTTTGTATGATGAAAGTGTATTGATTAAACAAGAGGTATATAATGTGACACGATATTTCTCTTTGTTAACGAGTTTCTAATCCATTATGTTGAACATATATGTAATACATATATAAACATAACAATAATAGTATGTATATTAAATAGTTACTTCACTAATAATTGAATATTTAATATGAATTCCAGTAAAAAGAAATAATCTACAAACATCAGAATTCTGTAAGATGGTCGCGATAATTTTTAATTATTACTCCACGATCATTCAGGCCAATTTATTTTGGAATCGAATGTCCTATTTTTAAACATACTACAGGAGGCATTGGTGCAGTGCAATTTATACTCCCTTCAATGTGAACAGTACACTAGCTGAACGAAATTTCTAACTGATGACTAGCCACAAATGTAAGTAATATGTTACCAAAGTAAAAGTGAACAAGTGTTTAGATTTTACTAGCTAACGTAATTAGGTAATATGGTACATGTTGATACTCTTCACTAGACTCATAATAAATATGTAAATTATCTCGTATTACTGAGAGTTTACATTTTAATGCAGAAATAATATACTAAATTAGAAATTAATTTGCACCAGACCATGGAACAACAAGTGATCACAGATATGTTGAACCTTCATTTGGAAAGAAATAATCTTTCAAAGGATGGCTCAAGGAGTTGGTTTGTTGGGGGGTCTCTGTTAGGAGGACGAGGACTTTTTGCCACAACAGATATTGCACTTGGAGAGCTTGTCTTTGTGGACGCCCCACTGGTAGTTGGGCCTAGAACACGAGATAAGCATTTGCCGCTCTGCATCGTGTGCTATAAGACCGGTTGTCCTCTGTTTCCTTGTGACAAGGGATGCAGCCTTCCAATTTGCTCCTCTGCCTGTGAACTCTCAGTTGAACACGATGCTGAATGCTCTCTCCTTCAAGCATGGAAACCCACTTGCGGTTCTTCTTGGTCTATTGACTTACTTAGAGCACTAGTTCCAATCAGAGCACTTCTATTAGACGAGCAACAGCGAGATCTACTTTACACTCTGCAGTGGCACTCCGGGCCTCAGCATGGTTCAGAGGTCAGGTCACCACTTGAGTGAAAAAAAGACACTGTATGTCAAATTAAAAATATGAAAGTCATTGGATGAATTTATATTTTCACAGATAGATCTTTTAAAGAGCAGTATAAAAATTCAAATGAATCAAATAGAGGAACAGTTCATGAGACGAGTGTGTGCAGTAATGGATACTAATTCGTTTGAAACAGCTGCAATAGTTGGGGAGTCTGTCACAAGCTTGCGAGGCTTATACCCAATGGGTGCTTTGCAGAATCATTGTTGTACACCCAATACTCGTCATTATTACGATTCTCAACAGAGATTATATGTAATAGCTGCTATTCCCATTAAGAAAAACGAGGAGATAACTATGACTTACACAGATTTGTTTTGGGATACAACGTTAAGAAGACGACATTTAGCTGCCACTAAACATTTCTTCTGCACATGCAGTAGATGCACTGATCCGCTAGTACTGAAATTTTGACTATGTGCCTCTAAATAATTTTAAATACTTATATAAAATTACAATATCTTCTATAACTTCGTAGGAAAATGGATCTTTGCTTGGAGCATTGCGTTGTGCTCGTAAGGAGTGTTCAGGAATTTTAGTCGCTGTTGAACCTTTAGATACTTCAACAGTGTGGGAGTGCAGAGAATGTGGATTACGCCTGAAAAACAGACAAGTATGTTACATACGTAAAACAGACAAGTATGTACTTATAAACTTCGTTTGATTTTTTCTTTTAGATTATTTCAATTCGATCAGCTTTGGGAAGTATAGTTGAAGAGATGATATACAAAAGTCCTAAGCAGATGTTGCGATTCATGAAAAGTGAACTGTCGGTCTTGGTACCTGCAACAAATTACGTTGCAGTTGATATGAAACTCAGAATAATATCTTGTCTTGGAAGAACCGAGAAGTTTTTGTGGGAAGGTAAATACAATTACTGTGCAAACTTGAAGGTTGTTGTGTATCTCTGTCGAATTGATTTACAGATTTGACAAAGGATGAGCTCAGCATCAAGGAAAAATACTGCAGGGATTTATTACGCTTGATTGAGACTTTAAAATGTGGCGAATGTAAGATGAAAGGTAGTTTAAGAAACATATATTTGCAATGTGGTCTCTCCATATCTTTTTTTGTGGCCACATTAATATTCAATAACTGCTCATTTTAGGCTTGATCTCTTATGAGTTGTATAGTACATTGATGGAGCTGAACAAACGCCAATTTAATGATGAAACTAATATTGAGAAGTCTGAGTCACAGGTACAAAATTCTTAGACTTCTGTGAACAAATAATTATCATGAATATTGACTCTTTTACGTGACGTAGTTTCAGGTGAATGAAGAAAGTAAGAACCTGCTTGAGACTGCGATATTGATATTACAAAATGACTTAACTGCTCCCAAAGATTTGTTGTCTCTTGTTTCTGGTATGACAAAAAAATAAATATAAATTAATTATGAAGTTGTGAATATTAAATTGACATTCACATGCTTCGCCCGCATTCAAATTTAATGACCTATTCTAGAACCGAAGCTAATCTGACCCGCGGTTGAAAAAAATCAATCTTTGCATAGCTATGAACCATCGTCTCGACAATACAAATGTCTTGTGTGAATATGATCTCAATCGGTCGAGTCGTTCATAAGTTACACGATACAAAAAGGCGCACAAAAGAATTATATATATTAAGACCACGAATACGTACAATTTTCCCTAATATATTCTAAGTACTAAGTAACTATGCTTAGCAATGATACAAAGATAAAAATATTAACAATTGCAATGCATATGAGAAATGTCTATGTAACTTTTTGTAATAATATCTTTGCTTCTTCACATAAGCTCGTGCAAGGTTGCAGAGTTTCTTCATCATCGTCCTCATTTGCCTCAGCATAATTTCTGTAATTTGAAATAACCAAAATTAATTTTCATTACAATTGCGTGGCAAATATCAATTAATGACACATCATATTATTTCATCTTAATTATGGACAAGTCTATTATGTAAATGTAATCGAAAATTTCACCAATCTGGGTAATCTTTTCCAACTGTTCTCTAAATATGCATCTTTATTTTCTTTTGTACTCAATTTACCTGCATAGTAAATTTTCGCTGATTAATGAAGTTCTTGATGTCCGAGTCATAAATTGCTGCCTCATGATCGCAGTGTGTAGAAGGGCGACATCATTCAGAAGAAATTTATCAGCATCTGAAAGTAGCGTGGAATTAAGAAGTAATTGAAGCTATTATAGTAAACACTAGTAATATGTAAAATATAGATTTACCATCTATGCAGTACTTTTTTGTTATGGATTCTACCATTTCCGCCCCTGCATATTTCATAGAGATACCAATGCGCTGGAATATAGCTTTACATTGCCAGCGACTTTGAGCAGTATTTTGATTCATGGTAAGAACTCGACGAGGCTGAGATTCTTTGACTAAACTTTCCCAATCTACACCCAAAGCATCTCCCAAGCCCTTGCCGCTTGTCTTAATATCCTCCTCAAGTTCTCCATCGGATATTTCTTCAAAGTCCATATTCTCAATATTTTCTTCTTCGATATTTCGGAATTCCATTTGTTCGTTTGTATCTTTTTCCTTGGTAAATATAGTCTCTTCTACAATTTCTTTTGGTGATAACTGTGAGGCTTCTGGAGTTGGTACAAGTACGTCTCGTTCATTAATCTCTGTACCTTTTTTAGGTAAGGGCAATTTTGGTGTCTCACTTTCTTCTTCTTCCATATTCAAAATATCATCAGGATCATCGCTGATATCACTCAAATCACTCTCCGTATGCAAAGTTTGGAGAGATTCATCCAAGCATGGACGTTTAGGTTCTGCAGCCAAAGGGGATTCTTTAACTTCCGATTTTTCGCGTTGTGGAATTCTTTTCTGAAAATTTTCAACAGATTTCTCTCTGCTCCTCCTGACCCTACCCTCCGCTAATTCCATCAATTTTTTATTTATCGGTTCTTCCTTCATGCTGCCATGTAAAGATCCTTGTTTTGACCCATGAGCAGAGCATTCATCTCTCAATTCCGGAGTGCTATAGGGTGGACGTCGTTTGCTTGAAACATAAACTTTTGATATAAAATATGGTACTATTATGCTTCTAAATTTTTCGAAATATTAATTATTATTATCAATACCTATGTAGTTCTCCTAAGTCTATTTCTTTGATTCTGTCATTTCTGTAGGGTCCTCGGATGTGAGGTGGATTGTGGGGTGGATTGTGGGGCAAACTTTCCCATTTTTGACCTTCATTCAACTTCCAATCAGGCATAGGGCTGTCATAGCGTGGAGCCCATTCTTCTTCATGAACCTCTGAATGTGGAGGACTTTCTCTATCCCACATCGGAGGTCGAGCCGCTCTCCATTCACGTTCCTCCCAGTCAGAAGTTTGGTAATTCCGGTCTCGACTACCATGCTCCATCTCATGATGGACATCCCAATTGTCATTACTACTTTCGTCTCTGTTATAAAAAAAAAAAATGACGATTAAAAAAATTATTGGAAGATTTGTAAAGTTCAAATGAAGTTCTGTACACTACCAGACAGTTCTGATACAATCAATTTTTATGTAAACTAATATCAGTCTACACCATTAAAATGTAGAATGGACTGCGCAATTTCTATCCAAGCAATAGAAGTAATGTGTCTGCTACTGTATGAGAAAGATAAAATGTGATTATGACTATCCACAGGTGTGGTCAACTAAGCACATTTTTATATAAAGACTGCTGCTTTTTGATATTTGTTGCACAGGCTTTAGGTTTGCATGCACAGTTCATCTTATATGTATATGGTCTATACCTGTTTACACTAGACCTCATTTTTTCACCCGAAAATATGGGCAGATGTGGATCCTCAAAAGGCCTTTCACTCTGCATAGCATAGCGTGATGGACGTTCATCTCTACCTCGTCTTTCTTCGAAAGGGCTGTTGTACCTTCTTGGTTCCATTGGTTTACGTCTTTCATCTTCATGAGGGTGGTGATCTCGATAATCAACTCTTGGAGGTTCCTCAGGCTCTTCCCAATGCTCAGGTGGCAATCGAGCATAGCCCCTATCGTAGTTTCTCTCTATTTCTAGGCTGCGTCTGGACCCATCTCTTCGTTCCGGTAGTCTGTCTATTTTTGATGGATTATGAGGTGGCTCCTTGCGCTCATGATCGGCTGGATGCCCTCTGTCAAACCTAGGATTGAATCTTCTATGCCTGTCCCGATCATAAAGATTTTCTCGTTCCATAACATGGTCGCGAGCTCCTGCAGCTATGTTTTTGTCAACTACTCGATCAAGAGATCTTTCTCTTGGAAAACGCTCTTGTCTATCTCTCTCCACACCTTTGTGAGGCAGCATTTCTTTATCCAATGATCTGTCATAGCGAGCATCAAATCGTTGTAAAGCTCTGTCTCGATCTAAGGGTTTTTCTGACCTTTCTCGGTCTCTCTCACTCCGTCTATCCCTCTGTCCACTTTTGTCAAGCCCTCCATCTTTGAATCTATCCTTATCTCGACCATACCGACCATTCTTATCCATAGGATTAATAGCAGTTGTTGCCATGAGTGGTGGTATATCTCTTTCTCGAACTTTAACTGCATCTTTTTCACGATCTCGTTCTCTTTGTCTATCTCGACACCTTTCCTGTACTTCTTCTCGTTCTTTTTCTCGCTGAGAATCACGCTGATCTCTGCCTAACCTTGAATGACTTCTATCATCCCTTAAGTTGTGCTCCTTATCTCTACGTTCCTTGCTACGCTGCCGATTGCGTTCACTGACATAATTTTTCTCCTCGATGTCTCGAACCGCATTCTTACGATGGGAGTCTTCTTGGCTAGACGAAGGCTTTGATTTGGATGGATCATTTTTACGAATATCGTCTTTGTCTTTATTTCGATCTCCTTTGTATGAGTCACGTTCTTTTTTATCTATCTCTCTGGATCTTCCAGAAGATGTTTTACTCTCTTGGTGACGAAGTGGAGTTACCTCTCGTTTAGACCTCAATGGTTTCTCTGGAGTTCGACTGCGCCTCGATTTAGTATTAGAAAAATCTTTAGGATACTGGTATTTAGATTTCTCAATAGGTGGGGTTCTAGAACGTCTTTCTTTATCTTTTACTCTCTGTTTTGATTTCTCATCAGTTTTTACACGATCTTCCACAATGCGACTTTTATTTTTATCAGACTCTTTTGATTTATCAGTAGCCTTATTCTTCACTATATCTTTCAATGAAGGCTCATCTTCTCTAATTTTTTTATGATGCTTATCTTTTTCCACTTCCCTACTCCTTGGTTTTGGGGATTCACTCCGGTTTCGCTCCTTTACTTTACTGGAGGAAGCATGTGCTGACATGGTTGGTGATTTAACCTTGGTAGAAGAATGCTTTCTGGATGAAGAAATAGCAACTTTCTTAGCTGCTTTTACAACTGGTTCTTTTTTGCTCAACACTTCAATCTTGCGTTTCTTTTTTACGATAAGTTTTTCATTCTTTGTTCCCAGTCTTTTAAGCTTAAGCCTGTTGAACAAATTAAAAATAACAAACATTATATAGCTCAAGTTAAAATGCCAGATGTTGTACTTACTTCTTTTTTCGTTCCTTATCTTCATCATAATCTGAAGATGCACTGTGATGTCGTTTAGACTTGACCTTCTTGACTTTCTTGCGAGAATCCGAAGTGGAGCTAGATGAGGAATCATCACTACTAGAGCTACTGCTGCTGCTGGATGTGCTAGAGCTGTGTGAACTAGATGATGAACTCATAGCTTTTTTTTTGTGTTTTGTTGTCTTTTCCTTGCCATGAATTTCCTTGTCTTTCTTCATTTGTAATTCTAATTCTCTTTGTAAGAGCTGAAGTCTTCTTTCTAAAGCTTTTTCGTCTTCGTATTCCAGATCTGTCTGGTTCCACTCTTCCAAATTAAGATCAGGACTATGAGACGTCTTTTTTACAATTTTTGATGTGACTCGCTTGAATGGATCTTCGCTAGGCTATTGTAAAAGTCAGCGGTAGGTAATTCGTCATAACGCAATTTATTAATTATATTTAAAAATACTTGGGATTAATTCCAAAACCACTTGAAGGATAGAAAAAAAACTTGTTAGTATAATCATCGAAACTGATGGAGGAATTTCAATTTGATAAATCTCTCAATTAGAAATACTGGTAAATATAGAAGACAACTTTGAATCAAAGGCACTTACCACAGTTGCACTAGTAAGAGCATTATCTTTCTTCACACGTTTTGATGGGCTGATCAGTGTGTGCGTGATTGCGTACCTAGTACAAATAAATGTTAATGTGCCAATTGTTTCATAGAAGACTTTGAAATTGATTTTTAACTGGAAGATCATGAATAGGTTTCATGACATTTGACAAAAATATTGACAATTGTAACGACGTGTTACTGATAAAGAGTGGTAGATCGAATTTCAGGACAATTATTTATGGTGCTGTATATGGTCACCAATTGTCATGCTGCAAATAATCAACATACTTGCAACTTTTGCCGTACGAACAACTGCCATTCAGAGCCCAATTTCTACAGTAATCGGAATTGTTTTGGCCGGTGGAAGTTGCTGGTGGTTTGGTACCCAACCTCTCAAATACGCTAGGTCGTCGAGAGTCTGTGTTACATTTCGAAGGGTCAACTGTTATTTTTCTTATGTTTGGTTTTGACATATTATCACCATAAAACGATTTTAAATTGATACTGGAAGCACATAACTGCGGTATGCAAAATCCCACTTTGCTATCTTCTATCACAAAAACAAACTCAATGGATACCTACGATCCGGTACAATCACCATACAAAATTAGTTAATCTAAAATCGCAGGGTCGAGCCCCATGAAGAGTGTTAAGCTCGTGGATTAATTATTTCATTTATAATGGCAGTGAGGCCATCTCTCGGTAGTTGGAAAAGGTTATGTCTGTGATGTCACATCTCCGAATGCAGAAGTTTCCTCAACGGGAGATTAAGAAAGAACCCGGTAGCCTGGCAAGAAAAGAGACTCCCGAACGCTTAAAGACGATTACCCCCACTGATTAGTGATTAGTGATAACCCCTCGACAAATTCTTGTAACCAACACCGGCGCGTAAATGGGCCTTGGGCCATAAGAAGCCGTGTTCAGGATAGTTATCCGGTAGCTTCTTTATCGGCACTAACCGTTTAACACGCAATCCGATAAGCACATAAGACCACATTAGGGTATACCGTCTTTAACAGTCTTCAGTCAACTCAAGCCAACGCCATGGAGTTTCAAGTGTTTATACCAGTGTGATCGTTACTGTATTAAACACGCTCACAGAGAAGCCACGCCAAATTAAAGTTACGTGATCGACCGTCAGACTACAACGTCACACTAGAGTCATCATGAAGTTATAGTATTTCTACCATCTCTACTATTTTCTATTATTCGTGTTTGAAGGAGTGTAAATAACATCTACGAGTTGATTGGACATAGGAGCGGTCAGTAACAAGCAGTAATAAGAAGGATGACCAATAGTGAATCCTCAACAGCCCCCAATGTCAGTCGTCAGTGTCGAGCTTGTAATAAATGGCAATCTTGAGTTATGCGATATATTAAAAGATTAAGAAAGATTAATACTTATTAAAAAGACTGCGGAAAGTTGAAAACACATTGAATAATTGATAAAGAACGTCGTTCTACGTCAGGTTTCTTAAACATATAATTTTCGACAGGTTTCGAATAACTTATTTATAACCGCAAAATACGTCAGTATCGTTCTACGTATAAATGAAATGCTAAAAGGGAAATCTGTGCTATAAGTGCTAAGAAACAACTGCGTACATTGATTCAACTACTTATTGAATGGTAAGCTTATTGAATAATTTAAATACAAAGTTACATAACTATATTTCTATGCGATAGGTTATCTTAATGTACAACTCAACACTGTTTAGATTTTTTCCGAATTTTTTTCAACTCTGAAACTTTGAAGCTAGCCCCATGCTTTTCAATATAAATTTTCCTATTCATTCCTATTTTTATCAAGCTCTAACATTATATGAATCGATTCATTACAATCTCTGAATCTATACTGAAAAATTATGGAGTCTAGAGATACTTAGTCACAATTAGTTTAAGCAAATCAATGTTTCATTAAATCACAGGCTTGCTTTTTTGGTTCTTGAATTAATATTTTTTACTCATCTTCAAACTCCAACTTATACCTTGCTCACCAGTGCAATGAATTAAATGTATGAAATTTGAATTTTTCCACAAGGTTTTCATCTTCTAAGAAATCATGCCTCTGTTCGGAAAATCTCAAAAGAGTCCGGCGGAGGTTGTAAAGGCTCTAAAAGAGGCTGTTAATGCCCTGGAACGTGGTGATAAGAAAGTAGAGAAGGTATGCAGCATGTAGCCAGTTTCCTGTCAAAAAGAATTCCTATTATGTATTTAAACATGAATCATCTTTCCAGGCTCAAGAGGATGTCAGCAAAAATTTAGTGCATATTAAAAACATGCTTTATGGGACCGCCGAAGCAGAGCCTCAAGCTGATATTGTCGTAGCTCAGCTAGCTCAGGAGTTGTACAACAGCAATCTGCTATTGCTCTTGGTCCAGAATCTTAGTCGGATTGATTTTGAGGTGACTTCATCAACCTCTGCTTTCACAACGAGATAAAGTACAAAATAGTGCATATGAAAAGGTTGTTATAATTTTGTATGATTCCTTCAGGGGAAGAAAGATGTGGCTCAGGTATTCAACAATATCTTACGGAGGCAAATTGGCACACGATCGCCAACAGTTGAATATATTTGTACGAAGCCAGAGATATTATTCACGCTTATGTCTGGGTAAGTTGTGAGATATAAATCATACTCAGTTTTGTTTTTTAATTTCAAACAAAATTCAATCAACTTAACCAGAGAATTCCTATACTTTCAGCTACGAGCATCAAGATATTGCATTAAATTGTGGAACGATGCTGAGGGAATGCGCTCGATATGAGGCATTGGCCAAAATAATGATTTATTCTGATGATTTTTATAATTTCTTTCGATATGTCGAAGTTTCGACGTTCGATATTGCATCAGATGCCTTTTCTACATTTAAGGTAGTTGTCGTTACACATATATATGTAATTTTTTAAACTAATGTGTTGGTACAGTATCTTGGCAACACATCGGAAAAACCATCAATAGTCAGAGAATTTTGTCACTCTGGGAAACTTTGAAAATTATGTTCATAAATTCTTTGTGAAATACCCAATCATTCACTGTCAATTGCTACAGAGTTTTGGTATGTAATAACTTTTCATGTACGTAAAAAACATGCCATATGGTACGCTAGAAAAAAGTATAGATTGCCATTAAGAATGATAACAGAAACCCCAGTAACATGATTATTTCATTTTTTTACTATAAACTACTGTATTTTTCAAACTTCATCACCAAGGGTTAGAAAAAGCTAAATTTTGTGCTGGTTTTTTTTCAACTTGAGAAAGTTGGAGCATTTAATTTAAATAAATATGTTTCTACTATGTACATCTTATTATTGTTAAAGAAAAAAAGTTTTCTGAGGAGTTTCATTGTTTCAGGAATTGTTAACAAGACATAAAATACTTAGCGCTGAATTTTTAGAAGTGAATTATGACAAAGTCTTCTCACATTATCAAAGGTTATTAAATTCTGAGAACTACGTAACACGTCGACAGAGTTTAAAATTACTGGGAGAACTCCTTCTGGATAGACATAATTTCACGGCAAGTTGTTTTGATTAAGCAATCAAATGGTGAAATAACATCTGTTGCTACATAATTTTATATGTTACAGGTCATGACTCGGTACATTTCAAATCCTGATAATTTAAAGCTGATGATGAATATGCTTAAGGAAAAGTCACGTAACATTCAATTTGAGGCTTTTCATGTTTTTAAGGTAGAAAAATCACCTGAGTGTGATTTTATTTTCAAAGAAACAAGAGTGCGTTTATTCAATTGCCTTTCTCCAATGATTTCAGGTTTTTGTTGCCAATCCAAACAAGCCCAAACCAATTTTGGATATCCTGCTTCGCAATCAAGAAAAATTAATTGAATTCCTCACACGTTTTCACACGGATCGTTCAGAGGACGAGCAGTTTAACGATGAAAAGGCTTATCTAATAAAGCAGATCAAAGAGCTTAAGTCTGTGCATGAAAATTAAGATGGAATCATTTTATAATATTATTTTTGAGTAGTTATGTAAATAAAATTTACATTCACAATTTATTATTGTAATATACAGACTTCAGAGACCATTATATACTGTGCTCCTAATTCTATTAATAAATTCATTTTCAAGATGATTGTATGGCAGCTACAAAAAAAAAATTGTTCGTACAACCCTTCTGCATGCGTTTAAAATAAAATCGAACAAAAATAAAATAATATATAAAATTTACTCTTCACGATATTTGTAGGCCCTTTGGCCTTTTTCAGATGACTTGGAATCATGTATCGAGATAGTAGTCTGACTTTTTTTTACCTAGAAAAGTTTTTCTTCTGTGAGATAGTGTAGCCTCAACTTTTAGTGATGATTAAATAAGAAGATACAAAACATTCAATACTGTTCTTCTGATTTAATGTGAATAGTATGCAAGAATGGTTCAGAGTGAACTCTTGACAAATTGAAATCTTTTATGCCTAAGAATGAGGGACATAAAGGCTTTATCCATGTGCTTACAAATACACATTGACACATACATATATAATTTATTCGTAATTACATATCGACGTAATGATGAGATTGAGCTAGTTTTGATCAATTTATTGTAGCTGCCATACTCTTAATTTTACTCCACAAGTTTTTATTTTATATGCAGCAAATGTATCACTCTTATTAATATACATTTACTGCTTCAGCATTTTATGCAAAATTGTTGTAATCCAATGTGTATGTATAGAATTGACTGTTAAACTGTAACGCCAAAACAATAATTATTGTTTATTATATTTATTGCATTAAAAGTATTACTAAAAAATAATCTGATTCACATTATTATCTTTTAGGTTCAGGTACAAAGATGAAAAATTACAATTAAGTTGCAATAATTTTCATCATACAATAAAAAATTTATTTCACTTAATAATTGAAGAATAGTTGACACGTAAATTACAAATTTTTCATATAAAAACAATACACTAATGTACAGGATGTCCTTTATTAAAATATTAGAACTACAATTAGACCGATTATGTAAGCTTCAATTTAAATTTTTTGCATAATATCAAGACCGCGTGATGAACGGATGTAAACAAACGCGGACGACCGTGTTTCAATCCCCAGTCAGGTTTAGAATTCGGAAGAACACAAGATAAGTGCGGTAGTTTTGGGCCTAAAGAAAGCCGCGATTTTTTTTTAGATACTGTATTGTGCATCGCGCTAAACGATCTGACTATCAATGGGGATTCTGCTATAGCCTGTAATCATATAAGACGGTATCTTGTTGAGGAAGAATTCAAGTCGAGCAAATTATGCTTATCAGAGTACATACCTTGACGCGTTCCGGAGTATCAGCAAGCAGCCACAGTAAGGTTGCTAAGGTGAGAAATACGTTAGTTTCTCGTTCTATAGTTGCTGATAACAATCGTATAATAGTCTCAATGTGATCCTCCTGAACGAAAATACCAAAATTCATTTAACTTAAAATCTACATGTGATGCGAAAACACTGAGAAACACAAGTTTTGATCACAGAAGTATAACTTTCCTTCTTAGATTCTTACCTGCCAAGCATAGGACTTAGTTCGTTCATACTTTGCAATAGAAACTAGAATACTGGAGGCTCGGAGACATATGTCCATCCATGGACGAGACCTGTTAGAACGATGTAATAGGTTGTAAAGCATGGGAATTAAATTAGCATCACATAAAGCCTTGCATCCACCGGGCATCAAGTATGTTATTGTATCTGTAACACAGTGATCAAAGTTGAATTAGCTGTAAAAGCATTTCAAGCAGCCATAACACAATTTGCAGCAAATATATAAGAGACAACACAATGATACTGACCCAGTGCTGTGAGTCCTTGTGTTAATTTTCCGAGATTTTCGTACCCTTGAACAACATCAATAGCAACATTTAATCTGTAGCCTAAGGTTGCTGACGGTTGAGCTTCCATTCTAGCCTTTTTTGATCTTTCACGTAGTTTTACCATTTCTTGGCTCTGAGACTGACGAAGCTTGTGGCCTCGCCAAATCGCTTGAATTTTTACAGCCGAAGTAATCTCTCTTTGCCTCACTATTTGTCGTTTCCGTAAAATATCTCTCCACCAAGCTTGAATAATTTTAGTAGATTGTAGAATCTTCTTATACTTTTCTTTCACCAAGCGAATATACATAGTTGATCGATACCACCTCTGCAGCTGAATTGCTGCAATCCTTTGCGTTTTATAACTTTCTTGACAAATTCGTCTTGCTGTTACAGCTCTCCACCAACCTTGAATTTTGACAACTGCTTGACGTTTTGCTACAAAATCATGTCTATGTAGTCGCATCAATTTATTAGCTCGCCACTTTTGCTGAATGTAGACAACACTGTACCTTAAAATCTTAAACTGCTTTCTAATAGAGGAACCTATTTTCAATGCTCTGTACTTGTGTTGTACTAAAACTGTTGTAGATTTGAGTAAATCATAATGCATTTTAGCTTGTTTTGCCGTTAGACAAGTTCTCCACCATGATTGTATCTTAACAGCAGCCCATTGTTTTGCTAGAAAATTTTGCCTCTGTATCTGTGTCAATTTTTTAGCTTTCCAATTTTGTTGGATATAGATAACATTTCGTTTTAAAGTCAAAAACTGTTTTCTAGTCAAATTACCAAGTTTATGTGCTCTGTACTGCCGCTGAATGTAAACTGTTTTTGATTTAAGTAATTCATATGACAGTTTTGCGTCATTGGCTATTAGGCAAGCTCTCCACCATAATTGTATTTTATTAACTGCCTGTCGTTTTGTCATAAAATTTTCTCTGTGTGGTTCCATTAATTTTTTGGCTCTCCACTTCTGTTGAATAAAAGTAACATTGATTTTCAAAGTTAAAAAGTTTTTTCTAACCGGTCCACCAAGTTTACGTGCTTTGTATTTGTGCTGAAGAAGAATTGTAGTAGATTTCAATAGATTGTAATAAGATTTTGCTTGTTTTGTTGCAATACAAGCTTTCCACCAGAATTGTATTTTAATAACAGACTGCTTTTTCGCCTGGTATTTTCTTTGTGCAACGACCATACGATATCTTTTTTGAATCATTATTGCTGCATTTCGTTTGTAAAGGAATTCTTGCCGAATCTGTCTCTTCAATAGCGTGGCTCTCCATTTACGTTGTATAATAACAGTGCTTTGTTTCAATTTGTTAAAATTGTCCGCAGTTTGAGACGCAGCTTTATTAGCTCTAAAACGACTCTGCAGGGAAACAGTTGCTGCTTTTAGAGAAAGAAAATAATAGCGTACCTGAAACCCAACCCTCCAGTTTCTCCAATATGATTGAATAACAATTGCAGCTTTTCGTTTCAAGATGTATGATTGTTGTACAGATTTTGCAGTTCTGATTGCACGCCATCTCCTTTGAACAGTGACAACAGATTTTTTCAGTGATACGAATGCATTTCTTTGGAGCCGACAAAGTTGAATGGCACGCCATCTTTGTTGTAAAGTTATCACAGCATTCATTTCCTTTTTCAACAAAGCTTGTAGCTTTCCCTTGACCGAACATTGCAGCCACCATTTTTCAATTAATAGTACAGCACCTTTCATCAGTAAGAAATTTCGTCGATCCTTCCTGTAAGCAAGTTCACGTATCCACCAGCCCTGAATAGTTTTAATTGAGATTACTTTCTTTTTATATTTTTCCCGTTCAATTTTCATAAGACGATTGCTTCGCCACTTGCGCTGTACCAATAGCGTAGCCTTTTTAATGGCTTGGTAATGGTTGTAGGCAGTTTTCTCAATTAATTTTATTTTCCACCAACGCTGGATTTTTGTAACAGCATCCTTAAGAATTAAATAAGTAGACACTTGGAGCCTCATCAACTGTGTAGCACGCCAGTGCTGCTGAATAATACAACAAGCAGTTTGTTTTTGTTTAAAAGCCACTACAAAGAGATTAGTGGCTCGGTAATTCCTCCAGAATTTTTGAAGTTTTATAGCAGACAATTTCATTTGTTTAAATTGTTTTTTTTGTTTCCACATTTGCACTGTAGCAATCCATTTCAATTGTATTACTGTAGCAGCTTTATTTTGCAATGACAGGATAAGCACTTTTTTTTCCCTGAGATATTTTAGTTGTCTTTTTGCAAGGTATGATCTCCAAGCTCTCTGAATTACCCAAGCTGCATTATGCTTTCTCTTTAATAAAAAATTTTTTATTCGTACCCACCAAAGAGTAGCCCGCCACCATTTCTGGATTATTACTGCAGCTTTATTAAAGTGTGGGGCTTGGAACTTGTATATAATCTGCCACAGTAACGAGAGCGTCTTTTCTCTGTGACCGTCTGCAATACATTTGGCTGTAATATTACCACAAATGTTATAGCCGGAACTGGTAAGTGCTTTCAAGGCAACATCAACATTGTAGACTTTTTGTAGTCTTGAGATAGCAGGTACTCTGCAAACAGCGGTCAAATTTCGTTTTCCTGTTATGAGCTCCATGATTCTGCACAGCCTTACACCATCTCGTAAATCGTGGGAAAGATTATCAACTGCGTAACTGTACTCATCCAACTCTGTTTGCTTGTGGACTAAAATATACCCATAGGGTTTCAAGACACGTGTAACATCACCAACACCACTGAGCAGCTCTTGAGAAAATCGTAGCAAAATCTTTTTGCTTTCTTTGTAAGCTGACTGTTTATGGAAGAGGCATGGATCATGCCCGATCAATTTATGTGTCTTCGCATAGTCAAGAAAATAAATTATGAAAAGAAACTTTTTGAGCATGAACTTATTCATGACAGTGAAAAATGTGGGAAGGCGCAGATTTAGGACTGTCGGATGCGAGTGAGTCTTGACGATATGTGGATCAGCAAAAAACCTTGTTAAAAGAAACTTACTCAAGCGAATAATATCATTATTTGAATTAAGTGGGATCGTTTCGCCATATATTGCTTCCAAACTAATTCGTAACCACAATGGGTTATAGCACAGAAGTAGTTCCAAAATCAATTTCTGCAACCCTGGGAAATTGTACAAAAAATTAAATCATTTCTTGGAAAAATTCAGTTGCTTTTTTCCATCATAATATGCTTTACCAATGTCTTTATGAAGATCGCGATCTTGTCTAATCACTAGAATTCCTTTTTCAACACATACAGTAACTTTTGATAATACGGAAACAACTTCATTGCTGCAAAGCAATGTGCAAGCAGCTCTCCGTAATGTATTCAGTCTTTGATTAGTGTGATACCTGAAAAATTAGTGTGGGTCTTTAGCAAATTTGAAAATTGAACGTTTAAATAAAAGTATGTGTATAAAAAAAAATACCTGGCAGATAGAGCTTCCTTAGTTTCTGCAAGTGAAACATCTTCCTTTGATCGGCATGTTTGCCATATTTTTGCAACATCAACTAATGGAGTATCGACATTAGATGTCAGGTGTTCAGGAGGAGTCAGTAGCATGTTTAACCACTTTTTAAATTCCAATTCCTGGTTTTTCACCCATTTATCATCATAATACAGAGTGCTGTAAACAATTATACCATTTTGAGAAATGCACGGAACTCAAACCAAATTTAATTTATCCTCCTTTAATTATCTGAAGAAATTACACTGCAAGAAACGGATCTTCTGTCGTAGTTGCAGCAAATGGGTCTGGATTGCAGAGTGTAGTGAAAAAGTCATCTGGATCATGTAGCTTCATGCTAAGTTCAGGTTCGAAGACTCTGTTCAATCCACTATTGATTCTCTTTCTAGACACTCCGGCAAGTGACAGCTTGGTGATTCGCACCCCAGGAATAGAGACTTTACCACTACCTGAAAAAATAAAAATTAAAAATTAGAGACTAACAGACAAATTATTTCTAGACTACAGTGAGCTGGAAATTACTTGGCTAAGCTTACATTTCAAAGATGTATTCATAGCAACTTTCTTTTTGAGATGTTGTATTTCTTGGATACTTTTTTCTTTGCTAATTTTAGAAGATTTCCTTGAAGGTATCTTTCTAATCGGTGAGGTTTTTTTGACAAGGTTATTAGTAGGCGGTGAAAAATCGAGTCTGCAATTAGCCCCTGTGGTAGATATATTTGGAGTTAGGTAGTCGTTACTCGATTTAACATAAGTTTTGTTTGTTGTTGAAGTCAAATTGAGACTTTCCTCCCGAATTGATTCCAAACTTGTTGGCCCACTTTTCGCTATTAAAACAGAATATTGGTTCACTGGTTTTGCCCGTAAATCAGCTCCCAAAACTTCCTGAACAGCACCAATATCGGACTGTGTGGTAGACAGATTAAAACTTTCCCATTTAGCTCTTAAATTGGAACTAAAGTCTTGTTTTTCATTGCTCCAAATCGGCGAAGAAGACGTTGCATATTTTGACATTCCAGGCTCTACAACTGGCATAACAGGAGACAGTGTTGCAAAAGTTCTAGAAAGCCTAGTAGGTACTAGGAGACTGCTCGCGCTTTGTTCAGGGAACTTATCCAATGGTACATGAAAGGATTCTTCAATATCCAAACCGTTAGCAATTTCAAAAGTGTCGTTCTTATTGTTTGCTGCAGTAATGAATTGAAAATTTTCAGCAGTTTTGGTAAGAGGTGTATTCGATGTAAAATTTATGTCATTAAGCAGCAATGAAAAATCTGAATTAGGATTGGATCTAGCCTCCTGTGGGGATAAAGAATCCTCAAAGCCATCTCGATCATCTTCGTTCATATGAGTACTGTGTTTAAAAAGAGGTGCAGTTACATAAGTCTGGCGTCGCAGTTCATGCATTTCAGAATTAGGTGATGATTCTGAGTTCTCTAAGGCAGTATTTTCCGATTTATTTGTATCGTTTTTGAACCACGGATGTGGAGTTAAAGCAAATACATCCGATTCTATCAGCATAGAAAAATCACGAGGTTTTGCAGCTGATACATCCAATGAATAATCTTGTCGATGGCCTAGAATCCCTGCGGAACTTTTCTTTGGAGTTTGCCAATCAGTGACTGGATAAGTAGAAATATTTTCCTTTCCTTGATATCTTGAAATGCCGGAAGACTTGTGCCTATTGCAGGGAGAATTGATATTGTTGGATATATTTTCAGACATGTTGAACACTTTTTTCAACTCTGATTTTTTTGTAGGGTGTGCATTCTGAGTAAGAATCTTTTTTCGATGATCCAATATATGTTGCTTATTTTCTGTGTGTTTTTCAACAACTCCATGTTTTTTCGAACATGTTGTAGAGGTTGTCAATGCAATGTCATACTTTATGCGACGACTGTCAGTTAATTGTATTATGTCTCGGAATGTACCATGTTCCCTAGCAGTCCAGCTTATGATCAATTCTACGTCCTGGCCAGCCTCAACTCGCAATTTCGACAAACTGAGCACGACGGATCGTTCCGATGGTGGTTTTTTTGTAACATGGATCTAGAATGATGCAAAAATTTTAACTTTCTATTAACAAAATGCTTGAATTAATAATTTATCTGGTATATCAAGAATAATTTCAAATGAGATTGCCGTTTAAGATACAATCAAAGCTCTCCGGTATTGTAAATTTTTCTGAAAAGCTTCAAGCTATTAATTACATTCAATAGACGATTGCTGGGGTTACGTAGGCTCAAGTAGGAATGCGCTGTTGTATTCAGAGCAGTTTCGATGTGGATACGAGTTTGGGGTTGAAAAGGAGCCAACAACAAGTTGATCTTTGTGTCTGGTTCTGTGTGCATGACAGCACCCTTCTCTTTGGGTGTTATGTTAACCTATGTACAAGTAACAAACAATTATTAGGTATTTAGGAATAATAAAAATGGCAGTTGTGTCAGCATAATTGGTTGTTGAATTCAAAGAACGATTCGGAAATAACTAAAGTAATGAAGTTGTGTCCTGCAATAAATTATGAAAAACGAGATGCTGGGCATGTAATTCATAACAACGTTAGAACGCTACAAATTTCCACGTAATACTGTAATTTGAATTGCTTAAAAAATTACCTCAAAATACATGGTTGAGAGTGAAGTGAGCTCAAGGTAATGTTGGCTCACGAAAGTAAGAAATACATCTGTAATATTGTCGTTATGAATACACTTTGCCAAAAACACCCACTATTCAACGTTCAACGGTTTAGCCTCTCAAGATACAAGTTTGAATTTCAAGCTTGACAACTGTAAACGTACTCTAGGCGTTACGAAATGCGATGAATATAGGCTGCGTTGTATCAATGACCTCACGTCCGAGTTCACATCAAATCGAAAGTGCCAGAATTCATCTTGGGTATCCTTTCACATAGCAATCGCATATTCGATGGTTTCCTACCAATCATGTAATGGTGAGGAACGTTTTGTTGTTGTTTACATTTTTTTCTGTTGTCAGGCAAAACAATCAAATTTATTGTAATCTTGTTAATCGAAACGATTTTTGGTTACGAATCAAAATTGTCCCTCAATATGGTTCTACTCGGCGAAATATTTCCGAATTTTACAGCAAACTCTGATATCGGCCAGATTAAATTTCACGAATGGATTGGAGACTCGTAAGATTCATAAATCTCTTTCGTATAACCTAATAAATCTTACCGGCAGGGCTGAGTTCAGAAACCTTACCCGAGTGAACTCGGATATCATACTGTCTCTGTCTAACACATGAGATTAAACAAAGACACAACGATACTCGAGTCACTCGAGTAAGGTTTCTGAACTCAGCCCAGTCGTGTTGACATGATACTATTCTCTTTAAGATGTACTTCAAAGCATTTTTTTTCTCACCTCGCGGTTCTCCAAAAAGATATTCGAAATCAATCTGTTTTGTTTCTCATTTGGCAATCAGTAATATCCTTTGCTATGTATTCAAATTATTTTAATATATTGCATCTCGTAAATGATTACAAACGATTGATGTTTTTTTTTCTTGTTTAATATTAATCAGCAATTCTTGTTCTTAGCTGGGCAATTCTCTTTTCTCATCCCAACGATTTTACCCCAGTCTGTACAACAGAATTGGCAAGAGTAGCAAAGTTGATCCCAGAATTTGAGAAGCGAAGTGTCAAAGTTATTGCCTTGTCTTGTAATTCTGTTAAATCACACATTCAATGGATCAAGGTGCGAAAAGCTGATAACTTTCTAAAGGAACATGACTGAAGATCTATGTAATCAATAATTCCATGCCAAATAAAATGGTTATAATTCATTTTCAGGATATTAAAGCCTATGGTGAAATTACAGAGGCGAACTTTCCATATCCTATAATTGAAGATGAAAGTCGCACAATTGTGACAGCTTTAGGAATGCTTGATCCAGATGAAGTTGACAGCACTGGCTTGCCCGTTTCAGCTAGATCAGTTTTCATCATAGACCCTAAGAAGAAAATGAGGCTCTCAATCCTTTATCCAGCTACAACAGGAAGAAATTTCGAGTATACATCATGCCTATCTTTGTCTGAAGGAGGAAAGTAATCTTATGTTAATGTGTCATTTTTTTTTACAGTGAAATCTTGAGAGTTATTGATTCTCTACAGTTGACGGACAAACACAAGGTAGCAACACCTGTAGATTGGAAGGTAATTGAAATGAAGAGTAGATTGTGCATCGAGGAGGCAAAGTAGATCTTTTTACGCTAAGTGTAAGTTTGTATCAAGTCATAGGTGAGTGCATGCACGAGCCAGACAAATACTGTAATACACGTGGCGAAAAAGACTTTACCTCCATGGTGCTCACGATACTTTATGTAACAAAAGTGTGGTTGCAAGTGTGGCGGCGTTGTTTTTATAACGGAGTACAAAAAAGAATACTTCTAGTACTAACACATAAGTGTATTTTTTTTTGTTCTCTAGATACTTTTTTCTTCACTGTCACACAACAATTACATTATGTACAGTACACAAGCAAAAGACTTGCAAACCATACTAGTTACATCAAAAATTGAATTATCTCAAAATTTGTTACGTGCCAGCCAATAAATTTGACAAATTGGCCTTGGATGGTTTCCAAAAATTTTACAAATTTTCTAAATACCATTCACGAATCACAACTTTTTTAGAACGGAGATGATGTTATGATACAACCTACCGTCAATGACAAAGATGCTAAGTCTCTATTTGGGGATGACATTAAAGTTATAAGTCTACCTTCTGGTAAACCATATCTTCGTAGCATTCAACAGCCTATAGACTCTTAACTTTCTCCATGTACGTAATTTTTTATATGGAACAATAAGAACCAAATATTCAAGTATCAATACTATGTACATTCTAAAAAATGAGAGTAATTTTTTGTGGCAAGTGCCTTAGTTGCCTGATTTCTCATACGAACCATAAAATCTTCTTATGTATGTACAATATGAATAAATTTGTCTGCCAGATAAATTGCAAACAACGAAAGAAGCCGTTTATTATTATTTCACCTAACGTATAATTAAAAGTACACTGCTTTATATACACTTTTCCAAGTACACGTGTTGCTTACAATACCAATCGGATTCCTTAGTATTTACATGATTTTTTTAAATTATTCCTAGTTTACTTTAACTACCTTCATGAGTAAGATTATTATGCGTATTATTTTATAAGTATGTATATCAGTGATAGCAATAATCAATAGCATGTATATAAAACAGTCCCTGGTCAAAACCAATAAGATCAAAAAAGGTAATAAATTTAACGAAAAAGGGAAAAATTTTTTCAACTCGATACTACCTATGTTATCATGTAATTGAATGTTAATTACCACACAAACTAGGTATTACCTCGCAAAATACTGTCACATTTTTCTTATGTGTGTTTGCTTATCACACGTTCACTTGTAATAATTATTATACCTATAATTGTCAGCGTATTTATATTTTATTCGTATGTATGTACCTCGTGTCCAGCTCTCACGATAAATTACTATCAGTTTTATCATTAGTTTTTATCAGTAATATTAATAGTATCATTAATTTTATTATCATATATAATAAACTCGCTACAATCGTCGTAGTCCATTTTAATACAATTATAACGATCACCGCTACGTAAGATCAGTCGTCGTTCAATGTACTCCATTAACGTCTTATTTCAACCTATTTATCCGCATATTCGATGATAAAATACATTCATTCATTTACTCTGTGACACCGTGACTTTCTCGTTGTTCGGCAAGCTGTTGTTCACCTTCCAACCGAGCCTGCCTCTCAGCCGCAGCTCTCGCCTGACGACCAGCACTAGATCGAAGATTCTTGCGTTCCGGAGGAGGATCATTACTTAATCGCTTGACATTCCGCGTTTTCTTTCCTTTGCCTTTTACATCGTCCTCGCTGCTTTCGGTGCAACTCGGTTTACTTTCGGTTTTTGAGGTGGTGGGCACTGGATTACCTTCTACCTGAGGAGGTTCTTCGGGTTCTTTAACGTTGCTCGCGTTTGCAGTTGGCAGAGACGGAGTCGTTTCTTCTTCAGTTGATTGCCTAGAAACTGTTGTTGGCCGTAAGAGCGTCTCTACATCAAGAGGCTCACTGGTAACAACAGCTTTCACATTGTCAGGTTCGGTTACCTTGACCTTCTTCACAATAGGTTCTAGAGTTACTTCCAATGAAGGTGGTGGATCGTAAGTTTGATCCGCACTACGACCACGCTTTGGTGGTCGTTGAAAATCCTCCAAGTTCCTAGTCAGCAGTTCTGCGCTTGTTCTGCTGAGCTGTTCCAGAGCTTCCTTCATCTCTTGTTCCTTAGATTTCCGTTCCAGCCTTGCTGACAAGTCAGCAATTTGGCTGAGCTCGATTATTTCTTTCTTGTCAGGCTCTGTACGCTTTTTGTCATCACTGTGAAGAGCCATTTCAGCATATTGTTGCAGACTCAAACCCGGATCTGTAACATATCGCGATTTCTTTTCGCTGTCTTTTCGCTTCATGGTATCTGCTATAGAATCCCTTTGGCGGGAAGTGTTTGATGTAGATGTAGTCTTGCGTGACGACGATGTGGATGTTGGTGGAGTGAGAAGTCCACATTGAGCGAGACTTTCATAGGCAGATGATACTCCACCAGGCTGCATTGAAAATGGATTGAGACCACCGAGACCCAGCGGGGTATATAAAAGACTAGGATTGGGAAAGAAGAATGGGAAAGGGGTTGTTGTAGAGAGGGATGACGATGTTGAGGTAGATGGCGCGGATGATTTACTTGTGGGGATGTCCATCTTGCTTCTTGATTTGCCTGATCCACCAACACTGTTAGAGTTTGAATTCTTTCCGCCGCTAGACGAATTCGCAGTATTCGTATCTGCAGTGCTCGTAGCCGTTGCACCTAAAGCTGCCTCCATACCAGCTAATGAAGGTAAACCCAGCCCTGCCAGGTTCGCAAATAAGGAATTGGTTAAGCTCATATTTCCAAGGTTACCAAGGTTCCCAAGTCCTCCTAGAGCTCCTAAGTTGGGCAGCCCCCCAAATGGCATTAGAAGCGGATTATTTTTGGGATCAAAGTTGCCGAGAGATAAGCCTGATAGTAGTGAATTGTTCAGATTTCCCAACGATGGAAAACTCAAACTAGACGCCATTGATGTAGCAGCTAAATTAGCTTGACTGACGGAAACTTGCCCTGTTGGGCTTGGCATCATTGGTGGCCTGCCCGGACTTTTTCCTTTGTTGCTGCTTCGGTCCGCTCCTGGTAAACGTTTCTGTAGATCGTGAGGAAGATTTCCGCGCTCTTTGACCAGTTCGGCCCACTTTGGATCAACATCGAACATCGGGTTTTCAATCAACCATTGTCCCAGTCTCTTCAACTGTGGTGCTTTAGTTCCAGTTACCTGTAAAACGATATAGAATAAGTAATTCCCACGTCAAACTGAATGACAAATGAATTCTGTGTTCAAAGAATATATATTTACTTTTTTTCCTGTAAGTCGGTTTATTACGGCAACATTCTCGTCTCCTGTCAACTTCTTCCAGTCTAACAACGAAGGATCAACGCGAGGCCTTCTCCTTCTCGGCGCGCTTAAATACTCGGCTCCTAATTGTTCCGTTATAGCAGTTTGTTCAGCAAGCCATTTGTTCACTTTGGCTTCATGTGAATACGTCCCGATGTTAGAATAATCAGCAACTTTGTTCATATTTGCAATCATAGCTTCATAACTTTTGCGATGACTGCTTGATGAGTGAGCTGAAATGAGAGATTGCTGCTGCTGATGTTGTTGCTGTTGCTGTTGCTGTTTTTTAAGCTCACGGTTTTGCTGTTCAGCCTGAGCTAATAGTGCAGAAAAACTATCTTTGTGCGAGTGTAAAGCCGGAGGTGGCAGGCCAGACGAGGATCCAGAAGCTCGAGAAGCTGGGATCGAAGTAACGGTAATGGAAAATGGTTTTTGAGAACTTGATGGTTGATTTGGAAGACCAATCGGCGCAGACGTTGGAGTTACAGTTACGTTTGGCGTGATTGTACTCTTTTTGCCATGTTCAGGATAGTGAGTGCTCTGCTGTTCCTTTGCGGCGCTCAAACCTAATACTATTTCATCTAATTTTTTCCGTTTTTTCTCTTTTCCAATTATTGGTTCGTCAGTTGACTAAAACAAAAAAATTAATATAACCAGCTGCATAACTACTTAACTATTCTTGGAATATTGTACGTAAAAAGAAACATCAATTAAGGTAAGAACCATTAGATGTGAATACTTACACAACTTTTTCTTTTCGTAAGCTTCTCCAGCATGCTATCTAGCTTTCCTTTATTACTGCTGATTTGCTTGCTCTTATTCGGCATAGAAAAGTCTTGTACTTCGTTCATCATGTCTTTGTTAGTTTCAGGATTGGATTTAGGATATCTGAATCAAAAAATATCGAAATTTCCATCAATGCTTTGAAGTTTTTACCATAAAATATGTATAAAAAAAAAAAAAATGTTCTATATATAATGCAAGTATAAGTTAAAAGGGCAAAAAGACAGCAAAGGGAAAAAATCTCCAGTGTGGGGAATTCACAATAAGTGTTCAAATCCCAGCAAAGAATTTCCCGACGCTAATCTTTATTTGTTCCTTTTTTATTTTATTGAAAGCGGCGAATCACTTTGAATCTTTAAAAATTAATTCTACTTGATATTACCCAGCAGATAAATCAATCGGCGTTAATGTGCTAGAAGTTCCAGGGATAATGGTAGTTTTTCCTGGAACTGTGTACTTGAAGTCAAATGGCGTCGAAGGTGTTCGAGCTTGTTGATGAGCAGGAGGGGGTTGCACTGGCGTAGAACGACGAGATTCTTCAGACTGTGATTCTTCATTAACATCCCAGTTTGAATTAGTCAAGACAGTTGGTTTACTCAATCCCGAGGGAGGTTGAGCAGTCATGTGAGTACTGTTGAGCAGGGCATGCAGTTTAGCTGGAACAAGATTAAGAAAACTTGCATCAAATGAATGAATGAATCTGTTCAATGTACCTGCATAAAAAATTGAATCTTCACGAGTGTTGCAATACTTGAAAAAGCTTACCTCGTTCAGTTTCTACATCAATGGCGATATGCCTTTTTCGTTTCTTGGCAGCAGATATGCTATTTCCACTTCCAATGGAGCGGGTTACCCCATGATCTGTGGTTATTGTGATCACCTCTGAACTTTCTTTTTCATTGGAAATTATTTCTGGTTCGTCGCCAGCACTAAAACTTATGGCAACTGGCCATTCCTTGTGTTCTATTGCGTGAACAATGTGCATCAGCCGAGCCTCAATAGCATGTTCCTATTTAGTAAAATGGTAAATTAGTTCACAATTGTGATAAAAAAATTTATTTAATAGAAAAAAATTTATCACCTTTGGCCATTTTATAGATATTTGATAACTATGTGCCAACAACTGAGCGACAGTTGGCTCTGTATAATCTATAGTTTTGTCACGTAGAACAAATGTGTCAATTTGCGTAAGTCGCGAAAGAGGTTGAATAACTTCCAGATCAGGAAACATAGCCTTGAGTTCTGCAGCTTGAACACTGCATTTGTCTTCTATATTCGTAGACTTATTACTGTCTTTTTCAATAATGGATATCTTCTCTTCCTGAGATTCTATCTCTTCTTTCTTCACGATTAGAGACTCCATCTTTTCTTCAACAACTGTAGGCATCTTTTGTTCAGTTTTCTCTGCCGCATTCTCTTCAGTGACTTCTATCACTTTAGGCTTCTCAATTTCCTCAATTTCCTTGCTTTTTTCAGAAGACTGATTTTCAATTTTCTCGACATCTTCAGTTACCTTAACTACTTCTTTCTCTTGCTTTTCCTCAGCAACATCCATTTTCTCAGACTCCTTTTCAGATGGAGGATCTTCTTCTTTTTCAATTTTCTCAGAATCGAGTTTTTCAGTTTCTTCCTTTTCTTCTGGTACATTTACTTTATCCTCAACTTTTGGCTCTATCTCTCGAACTGGATCTTCGTTTACAATGGGACCATTTTCTTTTACTTCCGTTTGTTCTGTTTTGTCCATCGTTTCGGCACATGCATCTTTTTCACTGATATCCTCACTCTTTCCTTTCTCTTCGTTCTCAATATTGTCCTCAGAAGATTTTTCTTGTTCTGGAGATTTTGGTTTAGAAATGGTAGTAATAGTCAGTGTGCTGCTACTACTGTTATCTTCGGGCTTGACTTCTGCCTTGACAATAGTCAACTCGACTTGACTTTTTTCTAAGTTCATCGAGTCAACTTTTTTATCTGTACTTGAGTCTTTGTCTTTTTTTGCACCAACTTTCTCGATCTTCAAAGTTCCTTCTCCCTTTTCCAGTTTCACTAAAATCTCGTCTTTGTCAAACTTCAGTATATCTTCACGACTCTCAATTTTTACTGCTTTATCCAATTTGTCCATTCTTGCGCTTTGCACGCCACTAAATATACTTTTGTTCAAAATTTTATGAAATGAAAAATCAGGATCGTTGAGAATCGTAATATCCGTTCTACCGAGTCCATGTTTGGCTGCTCCAAGTAACAGCTCTTTGTCATGTTTACCAGGCTGCCACCAGTCTGGTGTATCAGCTGAAGGTTGACAGAGCATTAACCTTTCTTCCAAGTGAGGATGAGACAATATCTCTTCACGTATTTTGCTCAATAAATCAACCCTATCCAATATTTGTCGAGCTTTACTAGCACTGAGATGATCCAAAGGAATGTCTGCAACATACGTATTGAAATGCATTAATTGGAATGACCTAAAATAATCGAATTATTTCTCATTGATTATTGCAATGTAATGCATACCATCGTCATCAGTCAGTTTCATGTGACAGGCTTTCTTGCACATGGCTCTAAAAGACATGTAGTAATCTGTAAGATCGTTGTCCGTTTTTTTATCAAACCTAGCTATACTTTTAAACTTCGTCCAATCGTACTGGGCCTTTTTTCTATCGTAATTGACACCATATGTTGATATAACACGCAGAAATTCGCTCTCCTCTCGTCTAGACCACTTAGTTCGCTGTTCTTCCAAACGGCTTCGCTCTCTTTCTTTTACCATTGCCTCCATTTTTTCTCTTCGTTCCATTTTCTAAAATAAAGTTTTGAAGACATTATATCTGTAAATTACTTTCTTACTTGTTACACGAACGTAGAATCTTCTTACTCACCAGAAGATACATAGCAAGTTGCTGCAAGTCCCATCCCTGCATATTAAGAGGCGGATCAGTATTAGCCACGGTATTGTGATTACTAGTTTCTCCATCGTTTCCAGTTTTAAGTTTTGGAGCAGGTTTCGTGTCATCTTTTTTCACACTGCGTTGATAAGAAGATATTACTCGTCGAAGGCGAGTATTGAGATCCACAACTGATGGCCAGGCTTTATCATCTTCTGTTATTCCGTCGTTGCCATCATGACTGCCACTAGCTTCTGGTATCGGAGTATCAGCTTTACTCGATATAGCGGGAGAATCAGTCGGAGTCTCTCCTCCAAATTTTTCCAAATCTTTACAGTCCCTTGCAAGACCTGATGTCTCGCCATCTTCAATTTCGTTTTCCAGATTTTTATCATCCCTATTACTGAAAAATTACATGGTTGTTAAAATTATATGAGACCTCAGAACTCAAACTTCACTTTGTATTAGACAATATTACACATTATTGAGAATAATGAAAGAAGGTTAAAGCTTATGTTTGCTTTTTTTTGCCGCAGATTTTTACGCTTCTGACAAAACGATGTACATCTTTCATTCTTTCTCGGGCATTATTGATTGCCAAAGATATGTCCATACAATTTGAAGATATTTCATTTGGTAATTGAATAAATGGCTTGATGATACATTTGTTAAAGAATCAGTACTATTGTTTTGATTTATTATACTATCGTTCGAAGCGAATCTTCTATACACACATTTATTGCTAATTTTGAATTCAAGAATTGAATCATTATCAAATGAAACGTTCCAACGTGGAACTTGAAGAGGAAATGGCAAATGCAGAAGCTGCGTTATTCTTTTATATTCAAAGACTAAGCTGGTAGAAAAATAGAAGAGTACGAACGAAATTTCATCTTACAAATTTTCAGTATCAAGCAGTGTACCAAAATGATCTGCGCTTCAACTATAACTAATTGCAATTCATCTCATCTTGTACTAATCAGAAATCGTACTCTTTCATTTTTCAAGTTGCAGTTATAGTTTTGCCATTTTGCAAACATAAATATGTAGCAGACATAATAAGCGTGCGGGTGGTGTTAAAATAAATTAGCAACAGCATGTCAGGATAGATTTGTGGAAAATTTTTTTAAAAAATGTAACCAACAGATACTCACTTTGCATGAACGGTCTGAGTCTGGGGAGGGAGAGGACAGCTGGTAATGAAAGAAAGCGCGGGATCGGCCCTCATCAGATCGTAATTCTCGTAGCCGTGTTTGAAGCATCCCACTAATAAAGACTTGTCTGCCATCAGGTCCCACCATTTCACTGGAGGCTCCGCCAGTTGCGGAGGATTTATCCGCAAAGCACTGTAGGGCGGTTCCATTTTGATTTTTTTTTTTTTTTTTTGCCAATTCAAATATGCCAATTGAAAATTACTCTCTTAAACATCTCTTTGAAATTTCGAAATCGATTCAACGATATCAGTTCCATTGTGTTACGAAAAATTCGCCTACACTACATTGAACCATTTTTTATTTGACCATATTCACATTTGTGGCGAAAATTGCAATTGAATTATAGAACTCACGTAAACTGATATCAACGAATCTTTAAAATTTGAATTCGAGTATTTTTTTTCTTTTGCCCTCTCAACACAGTGCACTGCATTGGTCTCTAGATCTTACCAGATCGATGTGTTGCCGAGAGTATCTGATGCACAGGCTTACAATGGTCAGTAGCGTAGAGTAAGGTGATAGGAATTTTATTAGTATGATTGGACGACCTACTGTCATTGACATGGCTACGAAGGTAACAGATAGCTTAGCTCTATGAGCATTCTTGGCACAATTAGGACCCATAGTAGAACAAATACATAGCACATGCAACTATAAGCACTGTGTAAGCTTGTAAGTGTAAGTGCACGACGTTTTTTAATAATCGCTTGATAAGAAAAGAGGTAACAAAATAAAGACGGTAGCATTAAACTTTTTATGTGTGTTACTGACCTAACGTGAACACCATCCGAGATATGCTGTACAAGATCACCGATGATCTCGTGTTTGATGTAATACAGCATTCTAACTCGCAAAAGAACTCTGAAATCAACAAATAATCTCACTCACAGATTTATTAAAAGGAGTCGAAAATATTATACAAATACCAGATTTAGGTATTATATGATTTTTAACAAATAAAACCCGTTACACAATACAATTGGAAGCTATTCTTAAGAAGTTGGCATCAAATATTTCAGTTCATAGTGAAAAAAATAATATACTCACTTGTTTGCATGACGACTTAGATGCTTCTTGTAATTACTCTCTAGGAATATGTCCCCATCGTACTTTTCTGCATTACTCCAATGATTTGGATCGCTTGTTCCATTGTTGGCAGAGGACCCTCGAGTTTCACGCCCTTCCCGTGTGCGGCCCTTTTTCTGTTTTTGCCTGCTGTTTCTTCCAGTTGTGTTCATCATAACAGTTTTGATTTTTTCACCATTTTCCAACGGCGTAATCAGATCCCAAACAAAATTACGTATCTTCTCATCACCGCGATAGAATCGTAGGCAATAGAGAAGAATGACTCTGGCACAATCCTCGACATCTATCTCTCTCCAACCCCGGCGAAATTGACTATGTTGCAATATCTCTTCCCACCGTCCCCAGCCAAATGTAAGTAAACCTCTCTCAACTTTGAAACATTCACTGCGTGCCCAATTACCATAAACTACCTCACCTTCCCTTGGAACATATTCATCAAAGAATTTGCGAGACTTTTTGCCAAATTTGTCTCGACGTCTTTTACCTACAATAAAATAAACCCAACAGGCAATTACTTATTTTTCGATTCTCTTACATTGACGCAATACAAATTTTGATTAAATACTGAATGTAGGAAACACAAAGTACCTCTGCCTGTAAGTCCTCCTCCTACATCATCATCACTATTGTCATCTGAACTATCAAGTTCAGACATATCAACAACAGATTCATCATGTCCATATCGTTTAATTTGTGTTCTACGTCTAGGCTCAGAGATAACAAGTTCATCCTCTTCCTTTTTTTCTGTTGTGTCGATTTCAGCTTTCTTTGCCCATTTCTTCCAGAAATCAGGATCATCAATATTTATATCTGTTCTGTTTGATGAACAGGCAAAACTAGCTTTCGAAAATGTTGAGCCTTTTTCTGCTTCAATGGTGATGACCTATTAAACGAGAATTTTAATACAACACTGCTTATTAGAAATAGGATATGTATTTCATTTCAATTCTATTGAACAATTTTTATTACCTGCGTCCTCCTCTCGAGAATGATATCGATATCCTCTTCGCAAAATTTGTCCCCAGCATTATCATCATCCATGATAGCTCCGTATGCACCCTTTTTAAGAAGATCTTCGATCTCTTTCTTTGTCAATTGTTTGTTGTTAGGATCCTTGCCTCCTTGACTAGTATTCATTGATTGTAGAATAGCTTTATCTAAACCGAGCTTTAGCGAAGCTTTGTCGAACATTTCTCTCTCATATGTATTGCGACAAAGCAAGCGGTACACTTTGACCATTTTTTGCTGTCCGATTCTGTGGCATCGTGCTTGTGCCTATCAGAACATATATAATATGAATATATTTTGAAGTTTACTCACTAAGTAAAAAAGAACACTTGAATGTGAAACTCGTCGTAGTCTTTAATCTTCACCTGCAAGTCATTCTGTGGGTTCCAATCGCTATCATAGATAATAACTGTGTCTGCAGCAGTCAAATTGATACCAAGTCCACCAGCTTTTGTACAAAGCAAGAAAACAAATCTGTCAGAATCAGGCTTACTATAACGATCAATAGCGGCTTGTCGGAGGTTTCCACGAATTCGTCCATCGATTCTTTCATATGGATACCTATGATAAAGCGAACATCACATATTAGATCTCTCCTAGTGTCATCGATTGAATGAATGAATGAATGAATGAAGAGTTGCAGATTGAGAACTTACTTTTTGTACACAAGATAATCCTCTAATAGATCCAAGCATTTAACCATCTGACTAAATACAAGGACGCGATGACCACTAGCTTTCAATTTTGGTAAAAGTTTGTCGATGAGTACCATTTTACCTGAGCTATTCACTAAGGCATGATAGTAACCCTCTGAGTCTTCTTTATCATTGCTTTGTTTATAATCTAATTGAATTTGATCTTCAGCACCGTTGAGTAAAAAAGGATGAATACAACACTTTCTAAGCTCCATCATCGTGTTCATCAGATTTGGAATGTTAGCAGACGTAGTTCCTTTAGCAAGGAAAGAGAAATTTCTTTCCAGTATACCGCGATAATATTTTTTTTGGATATTCGTCAACTCAACCTGTCGATTATTAATTAATTAGATGAGTACTTTGCCGTATGCTGTGATTATTGAAGGAAAATAATGAATATAATTTATTTAAAAAATACCTCGACCACAGTTTCTTCCTTTGGGGCAAGAGATTTTTCAACATCTTCTTTTAATCGTCGAAGCATCATTGGTTTCAGCAGCAATTGAAGTTTATGAACTTCAGTGTCACTGCTCAAGTTGCCAAACTCTTTCAAAAATTGCTCACTACTTGCAAATTGAATCGGTTCTAGGAAATTGAGGAGGGAAAAAAGTTCATTAACGTTATTTTGTAACGGAGTTCCAGATAAAAGTACTCTGTGCTCCAAGTTCAGCTGTCTGAGTCCTTCAAGTAGCTTGCAGTTTCTATTCTTAAGTCTGTGGGCTTCATCAATTACACACAGTCGCCAATTGTAGCCACGCAGTTCGTTAAAGTCCGTAATTATTATTTCGAATGTTGTTATAAGCACATTAAACTTGATTAAATCTTTGATCGGTTGGCGTTTGTCATTTTTATAATACACCTCATATTCCTGCAGCATATTACGACTTGCAGCCCTGTAACCAGAAAAAAAAATCCTTACGAAAACGAATAAATGTATATAGAGAATTGAAATAAAATGAGAAAGCAATGGTAAAAGAGAACAATCAACACGATGAATGAAACATTTTCAGATGCTTACGAGCCATGGTATACAACGACATTCATGTCGGTCCAACCCTCGAATTCTCGCTGCCAATTCGGTATAGTTGAAAGTGGGGCGATGATGAGAAAAGGCCCGCGAATTCCGTACTTATATACGGCGTCTACGAATGTTAGCGATTGAATAGTTTTTCCTAGACCCATCTCATCAGCAAGAATACAATTATGTCCGTTGTACCATGAAAAAAGCAACCAATTTAGACCCTCAAGCTGATAGGGTCTTAAACTGTTGTTACTTTTATAAATTGGGGACTCATCGAGTTTCTGCCAAGCAACAGCTGTAGGTTTTTTCTTTGGCTGTGTGGAATAAAAAAATAAATTGAAGATTACTTAAATGTATACAACCCGAAGATCTGATTCGGTTGAAGCTAGTAACATTAGTATAATATGCATGTTTAGGAAAAATTATTTATTCGGGATATTGAGGACTGTCCGAAATTTAGTAAACCATAATGAAGTAGACCGTGTTCATATTTTGAGCAATTAATTCTTTCAAAACCATTCTAAAATTGCAAAGTAATGATTTTTCCCCTAATGTGGCCTTGCGTTAACAGTACTAAGTCAACCTCGTGAGATCTGGACAGGATCTTTGTCACATATGTCAATTTTCATAAAGAATTTCTCATACCTTCCATTGATCTTTAGGTGGCACTTTATTAAATCTATGAAATTGCGCAATCTTTTCGGGATCAACATCTTCTTCTACCTCCCAAGTAGAATCTTCATACTGCAGAGAGCGCCACTTAACAAGGAAATGTCTGACAGTATCTCCTGTTGTTGGGTCAGTATGAGTTGCTTCGTCAAGTACTCTGTCAACTTCGACAAAGTCCGGATTGAAGGGGTCATCCTCTGGCTGTAATGAGTTTAGACAACACGTGAATAATTTGGTTGGTTGCTTTAAACAATTTAATAAATGAATACCAGAATACACGTACATTCTCAAATATATTCGTATTCTGCTGCATCTTCTGCTTAAACCTTTTTAGTTTAGCTTGGATTCTCTTGTCTCCTTTGTAAAGTTCTTCTTCCGTACGCCACTCGCAATGCAAATAAGAGAAATTTCTATACTTCACCAGATACTCTTCCACCTCAATAAACTGAGGCTTAACTTCACTCGAGCTTGGTTCTAGCTGTTGTGTTTCTTGCTTTTTCTCCTTTTCCTCTGCTTCAGGTAAGGGTGCCACTGCTTCTGATTTGGATTCAATGTTTGCATCTCTTTCTTTTGTCTCACTAACCTCAGACTCGTCCTCAGGTTCTTTCACGGAGTCTTGTTCACCTGTTTCCATTTCTGATTCGCCTCCTTTTATCAAGGTTGATTTATCTTCTTCGTTTTGCTCCACCACAGTCTTTTCTTGCTCTTTCTTTCCTTCTTCATCTTTTTCATCCTCCTCGTTCTCCTCTTCCTTCTCTTTATCAACTGCTACTTCTTTATTCTTTTCTACTTCCATCTCTTTATTTTTCACTTCATCATTTTCACTTTCTTTCTCCTTTACTTCTTCGCCCTCCACTTCCATTGCAGTTTCCAATTTCACTTCTTCCTGCATTGTAACTTCTTCAACAACTTCTCTTTCTTCGTCACCGGTTTTCTCGGTTGGTTCCTCATCAGGTTTAGCTTCAGTTTCAGGTGCAGGTTCATGTTCAACTTCAGTTTTCTCAGTCGTTACCTCCTTAGCAGGTACTTCTAATTTCACTTCAGGTTTTACTTCTCTTTTTCCCATTCGCATGCATAAAATATGTTGCACAACCATAGAGTCTTCATCCATTGTGTTCTGCAATACGAAAATAACGAATAATAATAATTGTTTTGATTTTATACTCGATATTTATAATTGCTGTTGAGTACACTTACAATATATACAAAGTTGGGTTTATTCGGGCCAACTTCACCACCTTCGGCTTCTTTTCTGACAGCTGGTAGCTTAGAGATATTACTTCCATCAGCTTTCTTAGCTTGACTTTCTTGTAGGGGTACTTCGTCGTCAGAAAATCTAAGCATAACATCATCAACATATTTTTTGCGATGTGTGTTTCTTGCCGATCTCCGTTTATTCAAATCTTCACCAGCTTCTGGTGAAGGTGGAGGTGTTGCGGCTAATTCTTCTCCATCTGAATCAGGTGCTATGCGACTTTTTCGCTTCCTAAAGTGGATTTTAATGAATTTCCATACTGGTTCGATAACATTACAAAGAAACGGGAGTAGTTTTTTTTTTTGAGAGAACTCTAACTATGGGCAATAATGACCAAACTTACTTGGAACTCCGCGGTGTTCTTCCGATGCTGACCTTAGCTCCAGACTTTTTTCTCCCAGTCGATTTTTTCTTAACTGGTGTACTAACTTCAGGGGTTTCCTCTGGGATTTCAGGTTTTTTATCTTCTTCAGGTGCTTCTTCAGGTTCAGCTTTTTCTTCTGCATCTTCTTTACACTCCGTAACAATTGGCTCCGTTGTTGAAGAATCAACTTGTTCCTGCTCATCATTTTCCACAGACTCACTTGGCTTCACTTCAGCATCTTGTACAGCTCCTGAGTCAGATACTACAGCTTCTTCAGCTTCAACGGCAGGCTCTTCATCGGCTGATTCTGACTGAGCAACTTTTCTAAAAAAGAAACCGCAGATTAAAAATTATTCGTCAAGTAAGACTGAACGAACAATTAGACACAATTTTTGTTAAATATTTTCAAGTAATTGAATAAAGCATGCTTACTTTCTCCCACGTTTTCCACCTGGTTCTTTGGCTTCTTTTTTTTTCCTACTCTTGGGAGATTTAGCTTCTTTAGGTGGCTTAGGTTCTTTTTTAATCTTCGGTTCTTTTGGTTCCTTTGGTTCTTTAGGTTTCCTCGGCTTTCTGGGTGATCGAGCCTTTCTGTTTTTGTTCCACTCTTCCTCCATGTCACCTGAAGTTGGCTTGAGGTCCTCAGAATCTGCCATACTATCTATTACGTTGCTACTATCCACAGGGGTAACGAGATTCTCTGACGATGGCGGCTCAGGCTGACTTATTTGTTGTGATATAATTGGGGCTACAACTTCTTTGTCAACTTTTTTCCTACTCTTCTTAGTGCGAGGAGCACCTTTACTTCTACCTCGTCCAGTCGTGCTTGAAACCTATAAAAGGGTACCACATGATACAATTTTCTGAACATATTCCTTGAACAGAGAAAAAAAATTACTTACCTGAGGACTATCGACAACAGCAGCAGTAAACATTGGCGTCTGGAGAATACACTGAGGGCCTCCATTGCACTGATCATTAATCTCATGTTGTTGAAGAGCTTGTAATCGCTCTTGCAAGCTAACAATTTTTTCTTGATTTTCAGAAGCCGGAGGCATGCAATACAACTCTTGTAACTGTTGTTGAAGAGCCGCTCTCTCCTGGTGATGAGTTACGGGAGCACAAGGATTCGTAAATCCACTTGGAGTGACAGGAGGTGGTGGTGCCGGCTGCGGTATCCCATACATGCCTGGCATTGTATTGGCACCAATAATATCTCCACTGGCATGGTACTGCTGCCCAGAACCCACAATCATCTCGTTGGAATACATATTATTGGGTTTTTGAACATTTGTATACTCTCCGAACCCTCCTGCTGAAGCTGGATGTGGTGGATGCGTTGGTTGTGTGTTACTGAGAGGAACAGTAGTCTGATGAGAAGGCATGACAACATTGCCAGCCTGACCGACCGCTGGCATTTGCTGTACACTCATCAACCCTGGTTGTACTTGGCTAGGTTGGCTCTGTATCTGTGGAGTTTGGCCTTGGATCTGTGTCTGCATCTGTGGCTGATGCTGTATCGGCAGTGGAATCATAGAGTTGTTGGAAGGCATCATATTAACTTGATGCTGGGGCTGTGGTTGTGCCTGAGGTGACTGCCCGATTGAAGTTTGTTGGGTTTGTTGTCCCATAAGAGATGGCGGCTGATTCTGTGACTGCTGCCCCAGTATCGGCTGCACCTGCTGCTGCTGAGATGTCGGAATTACTTGAGGCTGTGACTGAGGTATAGGTTGACTCGATACTTGCTGACAAATAAGCGATTGTTGCCCCTGTTGTTGTTGCTGCTGTTGCTGCGATTGTTGTTGCTGAGATTGGTTTATTAGTGGCGGAGTGGTTACATTTGGCTGATGGCAAGATATGGTGCTCACATCGGCAGACTGTTCTGTAATTTTGCTCTCTGACACATTGCTTTCGACATTAGGATAGGAATTAGGTCTTTGGGTTATTGTGGATTGCTGTACCACAGGGGACATAACTCCAGTCTCGATTATATTGCCACTAGTGCTTGAGGCTGGCAAGCTTTGTACAGCTTCTATAGGCGCTGGTTTAATAGGAGTTACTTGCTCGCTCACAGAACTAGCTGGCGTACTATTTTGAAGGGTTGTTTCTGCTGGTTGATTGAGCATATCAGATTTTTGATTAGCAGAAGTTTGATCAGGACTTTCCACTTCCTGTTTCGGAGGGTTTACACTTTGTGCGTTGTCTGTGGTGTCCCGCGTCGTTGTTTCTACTACATTATTACCTTCTGGTCCATTGACAGGAAACAAAGAATTTGTTTCTGAACTAGCTGTTGTTTGAACTTCAATAATATTTCTACCATCATTCACATTCAAATTTGATCTAATTTGCTGTTGCTGTTGTGGTTGCTGTTGTGGTGGCTGTGGCGGTTGTTGTGGCTGCAGTTGTGGCGGATGCGGCCATTGGTTAGACAATGGCATTCTGGGTCCAGTGACAGGCGGCGTAGAATTTTGTGGAGGTGGTTGTGGGGGCAAAATATTCGTCGTATGAGGCATAAGAGGACGAGGTTGAAATTGATTATAATCCTGGCTTGTTACATTTGGATTAGGGACAGCAACTCCTGGTATGACCATTTGTTCAAGTGCCTGAAGAGTACTCTGCTGAGAGGCTCCAGATGTATTCATATTCATAGAAGTTGGTGGACAAGGAGATACGGACATAGCATTAGGCTGGTTCGACGTTTGATGTGGTAATTGCGAATGAGGATGAGGTGAGAGTGTACTAGGTTTAGCTGGAGACATAATGGGCCTTGGCGACATTTGTTGTTGAACGGCAGGTGGCCGAGGCGACATTTGAGGTCTGGGTGACATTTGAGGCGATAATTGAGGAAAGGTAGCTCGATATTGAGGGCTTGTTGCATGTTTAGTTGGTCCAAATTGTGCCGCAGGTCCTGGATGTTGAGGTTGATTAAACATGGGAGCTGAGTGATGAGAATATTGCGGGTCCATGCTTTGCTGTGGATGCTGAGGATACTGTTGATGAGTGGGATGAGGTTGATGAGATGGAAGATGGTGAGGCATCCGTTGTGGCTGTTGTGGAGGTTGCTGTGGTTGTTGCTGCGCGTGCATAGCACTTGTGAAGCCAGTATACCCCGAAGGGGTTTGATAGATCGTTGCAGGATTACTTTGCTGATAATGCTGTTGTTGCCCCACCATATGCTGATAGACTCCTGCAGTTCCTGTTCCCTGCATACCTTGATGAGGGACACCCATGTTCCCCATCATCCCTTGCTGAGCGTTAAAATGTTGTTGCTGCTGCTGCTGTTGCTGTTGCTGCTGTTGCTGCTGTATTTTTTGGTTTAATGCCGCCTGATCCTGCTGATGTGAGTACTGTGGCATATGCTGCCTGTATGTTGTAGGTTGAGGTGCCATTTGATTATAGTGTCTTTGGATTTGGGGATAAGCACCTCCACTTCCGGGCCATCCTTGCATTCCTGGATCCATTGACAAATTACCTCTAGTCATGGGATGCTGCTGCTCCATTGAATACATGTTATCCGAATAACTGGGGTACTGACTTCCAGCCCCTGGATGAGGACCTCTGTGCTGTGGAGCCATGCTACGCGCTTGATTCTGAAATGCTCCTGGCACCATAGCTCGCTGAGGAGCCCCAGCGTCAAAGCCGGCTAAGTTCTGATTGAACATATTTCGTTGTGTTGTATTTTGTAGTTGGTTAGAGCTTCCAAATTCAGATCCACCGAATGAAGTCAATTTTTGCAGAGGAGATTCTTGAGATATGCTGTACGGTTGGTTGATGTAATTCCCGCCTCCATTTGGACCAGGATTCGGACCATCTCGGGAGACTACCGCTGGGTTTGTTGCACCTGTCGCGTCAAAGTGGTCAGTACCCCCAAGGTCTGGAAGAGCGTCGAGCATTGAGCCACTGACATCTTCGCCAAATAGATCGTACGAGTCCATGTCTTTACGCTGCACGACTATTCACCTCCGTCTCAGGCTCAAGAGGGAATTTTACTACCTTTCCTATGGCCAGTAGTGTGCCCATCGTTATTAGTTCTCTATACCTTCTGAAACAACAGATAATGAAATGACTGTAGATTTATTGAGCATTGTCAAAATTCTACATTTTAATTGTCAGACAGATATAGATCAAAAAAGTATTCAGCTCTAATTTTACCACTCCTAGGTGATAAAATCGTACTTTACAACCGACTAATTAGCTGCTACTAAAATTTTGGTGAAAATGTAATGTGTAGAATACTTGGCATCTCAGGTCAACGATAATTCATGACAAATCGTGTCATTTTTTCTTTTACGTCGACCTGAGACATCAAGATAATTATTTGAACAATATACTGAGAGTTCAATTACACATTATATATATGAAAATGTAATCATCAAATCTTCGATTACTGTATACCTGATGAATAAAGTATTTGACAAGATTTACCACACTTCAAGTTGTTTAGGATACACACTAATGGGGAAAAGCTATACGCTTATGGTTTCGAACCTCATAATCGCTATAACCTTTCCCCTTCAGGGCGCATCATTATTTATCCATCTTGAGGTAGAGTTGAATATCACGCTGTCAAAGCCTCCTAGAAAAAACTTAAACTTATGCTTAATTAGGATGTTGAAGATCTTTTTAAAAATGAGAGAAAAAAATGGAATAAATTAATGAATAGTCTAATGTTTCAAATTTGTTAAAAATAAAGTTCATCAGTGAATTCAAAATGAAGCTGAAGCTAACAGCCAAGGTTAGTAGCCAAGTGTGTTAAACTTTTTGAAAATAGAAAAATGCAGTTTAGCGTCATCCTCATAATTCTATCAAAGTATTAAGGATTCAAATTATTGCACAAAATTTTGTTTTTCGGACCTCACTACCTTATTCGAATGAACATTAGAGCATGTCGCTGCTAATTCTGGCTGCCAACTTCAGGCTCGTATATTCAAATTATAGAATAGATGTTATTTTTTAGTAGCTGCATCTGTGAAAATTTCACACGAAGCTTGAAACTACTGAGGAATGCTGTAATTTGGGAAAAGGATTTAAAATTTCTGACAAAGCATAAATTAACTTTTAGAAATGTAATGTTCAAGTTACTGCATTTATGCAGCATCATTCAATTCCAGAAACATGTCTTGGCCAATGAGTAAAATCAAAACTCACCTTGTCCAAAATAAATTTGTTAAACTACATACCTAGAACTCGATGTCGAATAAGTCGAACAATTTCACAGAAAAGAAATAATAATAACAATATTAATAATAAATCATCAAAGTCAAGCTAGAGATCGGATCAAGGCGGATTTTGGAATTGAACCTTTGCTGTAAATAAACTTACTCCAGGACTTGGCTGCCATGGAAATGTAGGATTAGTAACAGATTCTTGAACAAATCGGGAATAAGACTGCGAACGTTGCAACATTAATTACAGAGAAAATAAATCATCTTTGCTGTACCCTTTATGCGCGTATCTATAGGCTCTATGCTCGCGTAGCGTGCTTCATCGCGTGCTCTGTGCCATCGTGTGTCGCGTAAGAGTACAAAACACAACACGGGGTCGCGGTAAAAATTCAATGCCATGAAAATATATTTAAGGGGATGAAAAAGCAGGAAATTAAAAACTACGTAAACGGATACGAACGGACAAAGCCAACAGAGATTTGCAGGTACACACACACACACATGCGCGCGCGCGCGCAAGCACACAGCACATCGAGTGCGCGGCACAGTGAAGTGTAAAAATTCGGAAGAATTGGGATGATAATTAAGAAAATGCTAGCTAGTACAAACCTGATAAAAATTCCAGAATCTATAGTTACGGGCAGATGCTTGTATTACAAAATTGCTCCTCTCTTTTCAATATTATCAAGGTAGCAACTCGGAATACATTCTAGACGGGGTGATCGGCAGAGGTTTCGGTGAACACTTGTAATTAAATTCTTACTTTAGTCTGATAGTGCATTTTAGATTATCAGATTTTTCGCATTCTTCCTCGTTATTACTTTCCCGAAATATTGAATTCAATTCTTCTTATTTATATCTCCGGCAGCTCTATTAAACGGCACTTATCTTCTAGCTCGACAACTGTCTTTCCACTAAACCTTACAGTCGAGGTATACACGCGATTGATGTGCGACGGGGTAACTGTACGAGCTTACCAAAGCCACTTTGTAAAAAAAACAACAGAACGTCGTCGGAACGTACGCCATTATCGCGAGATTTCCGCTTGAGCATCTAAAGTCTCGAAGGCGACCACAGCGAACGCTCGATACTACAACGCGGCCTCACTTTCTTAAATCCAATAACAGACCGTTCGTTTATTAGAAAACACATGAACCGGCCACTAATTCATATAAAACTTTACAGGAAAAAAGCGTCCCTCGACACACAACCCGTGATGATACTCGACTTTTTCCTAGCGGCGGTAGCACGGACCATCGAGGTGCGAGCGTGTCCATAGGCCCGAATCATTCTACATACATCGCTCCGTCTCGCTCCCTCGCACTCTCACTCGATAGCTCTCTTTCCCCCCACCAAGGGAAACGTACTTTAGGTACAAATCCAGTACCGTATGCGTGCGGGTGTATTTGAGTTTACATAATTTTCAAGAAGGCAACCGTTGCAACTATCAAATTATTCATTCATATCACAAATCGATAATGATACTGATTAATTACCAACCAACGTCTTTAAGGTGATTACTTTTAGGAAATATAATTCAAAATTCTCTCATCCTTTCTCCTATCAAAGACTTTCATTCGGAGATGCGTCTCGTTCTGCTGTAACCTGTGCCCGGCGTTCGTCAGGTTAGCGATCTCAACGGTACCTCCGTGAATGCTTAATTGTTACGATACTGTGGCTGTAAGCCGCTATACAACTCTGGAAGGATCACGACATAGAAAATAATACGGTATATAAGGTATTTCGTACCGTGGAAAAGACGGACGAAGCAATTGGCGATCGCAAGGCGAGGCCCGAATTATATGAGAAAGAGAACCAATCAGATTTTACCTTATAAAGCGACATTGCACTGCAGGATACTTGATTAACCAATCGCGTCCTGTGGTTCTCGACCGAGTGTATATGTACCTTCGTCTAATTTTCGTTGTGTGTGACTACTGTGTAATGCGGCAAGTAATTGTACATATAGGTATGTCCATAGATATTCACACAAGCGCGCGATTCGATGGGTGTGTAAATGGCACGTTCATTTACACGCAAAGTACTCAACGCCGGCTTTTACACCGCGGCTTGAGTTGAAAAATCTTTGTCAAAGCTTTTGGGTCTATTGAATTTCTTCAGTCAAGCCCGAGAAATTTGAAGCTCCATGTATTACATGATCACAATTGTTGCAAAAATATTTATTTTGCATTGTGTTCACATGTATTGATTCTGTAAAAATGCAATCGACCCACTCTCCGCGTATTGATATATCTACATGTATTACACCTAGTTGTTCTTAACCGGAGAAATTCTACTCATTGTTTCTTCCCTTTATCGATCGATACGCTCTTAACGCACGTTTCATAGAATCGCTATGGGACGTCAGTAGAATTGAAACAGATATATGCAAGAGTTCAATTTATAATTATACGATTCAAGTTGGTAGTACAGCGCAGAATTAAGCTGACTGTGAAATTATCATGCAATCCTTCATACATGTGTCATTGGAATAATAAGTCTAGGTTGTATAAAGTTGCTGAAAAGTTTAATTTCAGAAATTATGTAAAAATTCACTAGAAGATTGACGTCTATTGTATTTGAAATACATCTATACAGTTATTTATTCGTGTCAACAATGTGTGAGATACGAATGAAACATCAGCAATATTTACTTGTTCGCCATGAAAAAAAAGTTTTAGTCCCGAGTTGTACCACGAGTCGTAAATGTTACGAAAAGTAGTATATGCCGCGTATTATTATAGTATCGATGATGATGGCATCTAAAAAGAGTAAATATTCTAAAAAATTCTACTATGGCTCCGGTTTATGAAATCGGTAGAAAAATTTATTAATGAAATGTGGCACTGCCTGATGTGTACTTGACTGAACTTGTGCAAGTATTTATTGTAAAATGTTTTCGACCGTCGCTTCTTGTGCCAAGCATTGTAACTATTTTAACGTATTAAAGGAGATGAATGAAAAAGACTTACAATAATACAATCCAGTCCAATTTTTTCACATATTATAATTAAAACAATTGCACGAGCATTCGCTTAATCGTTATCTAAGTGTCCATTTTGTTTGGTTAATTACTAACAAGACGGCGGTGCTGCCGCAGGTTATCCGTCCAACCTGACATAATATGACGTTCACTCGATGTTAAAGCCGCGTCGACACTTGATTGTTGTTATTTTTTTGTATTTTCTACTTCTATACTAGAATAGCGAGGAAGATGGAGTACTTTCATTTTAAACTTATATACAATCAACGTACCCTTTGCTTTTTTAGTATCTAAATATGTCCCACTGTATTCATTACGCCATGTATTAAGTATATGTATACATGATGTATGTACGTGTCATTCTTTACTCGTGTCTCCCTCTTTCTCTTTCTCTCTTCCCCTTCCTCTGCATTCGCTCTTTGTGCCATACATTTTTTTCATACACCTTGTAAACACCCCAACATCGCTTATTAAAAACTTATTGTTAGATATCAGACAGTTATTATTTGCAATAGGTTGTTTTGGCTGTGATTGTTTAATTCGAATTGATGCATTTTTTTGGACAAAAATATATGTGTGTTTGTCGGCCACTGCTCAACTACACATAAAGGAAATGACGTGCATACCGTCAAATATGGAGGCGAAATCATCAGCTGACAATCACGTAATGCCAAGTTTGATTTAACCCAAATTTGCTAATTGTGTACTGAATGTTATATGCGTGCAAACATTTCTTACCTTCTCAACAATGATCACTACATTATTCAGTATTAGTGTTTAAGGTTCCGGCTCTTTAAACTTCCCGCCCATTTACAGGAATTGATCAAAAACATATGAAATTGTAGCTGGATTATTCTTACGATGCTGTAGCTGGCTTGAAAATAGTTTTATTTTGGCATAAGTTAATTGTGTTGTACACAATTACTTTAAAAATAAGTGGGCAAAACAGTTTGTGGTTTGATTCTAACCGTGCATCAGTCGTTGTTGCCTGATCTCAGTGTAGTCTGCCATATTGTCTGTGGTATACAAGATTGATAAATAATTTACTACACCACAAGCAAAAATTGTTCATATCGTAACGAAATTGAAACTGCCGGGAAATACGTGATTCCCAACAATAACAGCCACTGAAAATCAAGAAAGGGCAAATCTCTTATAGTCGTGCGAGGAAAAAAATACACGTGAAAACACAAAGGTAGGCACTACGTTTACGTTTTTGACATATCACATTATATATGTTAATTGCTCATCATCCTCCCAGCCGCTGGCATTTTGTCGCGGTTTCATTATTAATTGAAGTAACTCCACAATGGATGGAATGATTCCGATGTATCACTCTTCAAATGATAAAATGTCACTCTAATTACTTCTGCTTCCATTATATGTCCTTACAAAATAGGGATAAGTACAGAACATTGAATTAACATCGTCGACGCATTTGAATATTAACCGATCTAAAGTCATACTTTAAAGCAGATAAAATTTTCCTTCCACTGTCAATTTTCCCCAAATTTTACAGTTCTGATAAGTTTTTCAATATTTCTTTTATTTATTGAAATGGACTTATGAGGTTAAAATTCTATTATTACAAATAATTGCTGTTCTGCGAACACAATTTTCATATCTCGAGCTGCAAACTTACATTTGTCCTTTCTGTTATTTACAGATATCGAGATGTCGGCAGGACCGTATAATTATTCTTACATATTTAAGTACATTATAATAGGTGATATGGGAGTGGGAAAATCATGCTTGCTTCATCAGTTCACTGAAAAAAAATGTGAGTACTTAACAATTTCAGCAAGAATTAGTCTTCGTTGAGGATAATGAACCTGTGTAATGTATGCTCTTTTTCTTTTCCCTTCTACAGTTATGGCAGATTGTCCCCATACAATTGGGGTTGAATTTGGGACAAGAATCATTGAGGTTGCTGGACAAAAAATAAAGCTTCAGATATGGGATACTGCTGGTCAAGAACGATTCAGAGCAGTAACTAGGTACGTAAATTACCGGAACAAATAAACCAGAGTCCAAATTTTCTAAACATAAACTAGATTTTTGGAATTTATTTTCATTACGAAAAGAATGCAAACTTTGAGTGGTTCAGAGGTTATACGCTTTAGAGAAGGGCGCAGATAGGTTAACATCACAGAACATGATTAAACTGTACTGAAGATAGCCGAATCTTGGTTCAGAAGTAACAGGGCTGAACTCGATCTATGCTTGACCTCACCTGTTTAGATTCATCCCTCAACTTTTTTCGAAATTCTATTAACCAGCAAGGTTACCAAATTTTGCTTCAGACTTTTGTAATCAAATGATTTCGAGTAACGATTTTTTTTTTCAAATTGCCTTTTTTAAAAAATTACATTTTTCACGAGCACGTAGCACCAAAACGTGAGGTCTGACAATAAAATTTCATGGAAATGAAATACTCAGTTCGGTCAGAGGTTTGATAAAAAAAAAATCGTGAAAAAATGTCAAATCTCCCAAAGGTAATTTTTTTATTCCGAAATAAGAAAATTAATTTTTCGTGAAGTACACCAGGATTGATTTCTCCTGAATTGTTTTCTTAAAAAGTGCTCGGTTCGAACATTTTAAGACGCGGGACATTATGCCCCTAATTTTCATTGGAGACTAAAAATGATGTCAAGTCGATTCAGGACACTCATTAAGATTGGAAATTCAGCAATATTTCGTGCAAGAATGAACAACCCATCTCAGATGACGTAAAGAATGTTATTCCCATTTATTTTAGCTGGTAACATTTGAAAATATTCTGGTACTTTATTTGAACTACAAGAATACTCGAGTAACTCTTAAAAATGTTTCGGTATCATCTAGAAATGTCAAGAATCCTCTGATAACCTTTGAAAATGATCTAGAATGTTGTACAAACTTCAGGAATACTCTGGTGACCCTTGAAGATGTTCTGGTATTATCTTCAAATGTTGAGAATCTTATGGTAATCTTTGGGAACGTTTTCAAATTTTATTAGTTGAAATAAATAGGAATAACCTTTTTTATGATATCCCAGATGGATTGTTTCCATTCCTTCATGAAATATTGTCAAGTCTCGAATTCCAATGGCTTTCCTGAATTGACTTGAAAACATTTTCACTCTTTAATAAAGTCAGTGCATAATGTCCCAGGTCTTGAAATGTTTATAACGAATGTACCTTTTTTTCAAAAAAACTACTTGACAAAAAAATCAATTATTTCATTTTAGAAGGAAGTGAATCACCTTTATGAAGGTTGTAGATTTTTTCACCATTTTTTTTTCTGATTAAACTTTGAACCGAACGGGGTACTTTATTTTAACGAAATTTTACTGTTATACCTCACTTTTTAGCACTACGTCTTCTTTAATGATGTAATTTCTTATAATATGCCATTTAAAAAAAAATCGTAATTCGAACCAGTTTGATCTTAAATCCAAAAGAAATTCGAAGCCTTCTTCTCGGCAAATATAATTTCGAAAACAATTAAGACATGAATCTGGACAGATAAGGTCCTGGGTAAGTGGAGTTAAGCTGTAATGCCGCATTACACAAGGTGATTTTATACTTCACAGTGGCTCCCCTATTACCATAAGAGCATTTTATTGTTTTTTACCTCTGGTCAGAACCCCACAGTTGACGTTTCCCTTTGAAAAGAAATTTTTTTTCAGCAATTTGTAATGTACTCTTTGAGTTAGGCAGTAATGCTATGAGGGAATTATCCCAGTTAGTGTTAACTTCCGCATATCAATTTATGTGGTAAAGCTTTCTTTATAATTAGAATAATTATTAAGCAATGTGTGTAATCAAAGAAACTTTAAGTACATTTCTTTTCTTATACTCACAAATATTTATGAAATTTAGTGAAAAAAATTCAATGAAAATTGCATTCAATAAAGTGAGTACTGTAGCAGTACTTGTAACTTTTTTAATCTGTAATTAACATTTGATTTCACTGACATAGTTCAATCTTGTTAATAAACCAAGTAAGCGAATATTATGTTAATGGAGAAGTACTGGTTTTTACAAGATATTGCATTTGTGCCCTAGGTCATACTATCGTGGTGCTGCTGGGGCATTGATGGTATATGATATCACTCGCCGTTCTACTTATAATCATTTAAGCAGTTGGCTAACAGATACCAGGAATCTCACAAATCCCAGCACTGTAAGTGTGATAAATTTTTCAAATATTACCTTGGAACAATGTTTATAAGTAGTACAATTGTCCTATAAATTCTTATTGCAAGGTTTGAGGTAAGACAGAAGATTTGCACAAAATCCAGTTAATACATCAAAATATAATCTTTTCAATTTTAGGTGATATTCTTGATTGGAAATAAATGCGATCTTGAAGGGCAGCGTGATGTTACTTATGAGGAAGCTAAGCAGTTCGCCGATGAAAATGGCCTCATGTTCGTAGAAGCTAGTGCTAAAACGTGAGTTGCCTTACATTCAACTGTGTTCAACAAGTGACATTCAAATCAACAAAAATGCGATACAGAAATTAATGCGAAAAACTGAACATTTTTTACAGAGGACATAATGTAGAGGAAGCATTCTTGGAAACTGCAAAAAAAATATTCCAGAGCATACAGGATGGCAGGTGAATAATTAAAGTTTTTACTGGAAAGTTTCAAACTAATTGGCTTTATTTAGGCAGGCAATTGTATGCATTTAGTCATTCATTATTTTATTCTCAAAATACACTAATTTGTTTCAGACTGGATCTCAACGCTGCAGAATCTGGAGTACAGCACAATCCAAGTCAACCTGGACGTACCAACTTACAAGGAGTTTCTAGTGAACAACAAGGAGGAAAAGATTCTTGCTCCTGCTAGGCCGTAGGTTTCTGTATATAAGTCCACTAATTCATTAATGGTAATGATGCATGTATTATTTACATTAACTTCAGCAATTAGTGGTCCTGTTGGATATTACGTTTTTTTTTTTCTACTCTCTGTTTTTCATAAGGGAACTATGCGAAGCACAGAAAACCACGCCGAATGAAAGGTTTTTTTTTAAATTAATATTAGCACGATTAACCGTTCACACGTTATACGCGAATTTTTTCACACTAAGCCTGCCCTTGAATTCTTTGTTTAAACATTGTGTAAAAAATGTAAAACGTATTGTCTGGTTAATGTGTATATGGGCACCACGGAGTAGCACTTAGTAGGGCCTAATACATTATGCACGATTTCTTTCCAATCCAATAATATACTGCTTATTAAATGATTTTGAGAAGGTTTGGGAACTTCAACTTCAGTATGTATCATCCGCGTAGAAGTAATATAAAAATTGTTCAAGTTGTTACACAGAATTCGTTGTGCGTAAGGGAAATTTTTTTAGATTTCGAGGAAACTTTCTACAATAGCCACTATATTGTGATAAGTAATGATTAACCAGAGTAGATGAAGAAAATAAATAATCACGTCAACGCTAAATTATATTACTTAGCTCGGACTCAACCATCTACGGTTATTTTCATTTATACAATGTTATTACAAATACTTTCTCTTGTAAAAATAAGCTGCAGATTTAATGGGTGTTGACTTGATTAGACCGTTGTGCTACAATACCCTGTTACTTTTATGAGACACAGGTGAATTTACATGTTGATTTTATAACTGGAGGTCAATGCTTTGGGAATTGGTATAAATTAGTTCAAATGGTTTCATATTAACACATTACAGTAATGCTAACGTGAACTTTTTTGGTCAACTAAAAATGGGCATTGATAAACAGAAGATTTTTTGAAGAAATAATAACAAACCTATTTTTATCCTTAAACTGCAATTCCATATTTCAATCGTAGTGGAAACCATGCATAGCTTTGGCCTGCTGTTATAAGTTATTACTTGATAACGTTCCACGTATCATTAGTATATATATATATATATATATTATATATACGATATATGTATGTATGATCTAAATAGATATTTGATATTAATAGAGAGAGCGTAAGTTCTCACGAATCTTAAACAAAAAAGCAACTATTGATTCTATTTATTATAACGATGATAATTGATAAGTATCAGTATGATTATTATTATGATAAAAATAAATTATGTAAATAAAACTTTCCTGATATTACAGGTATACATGGTATGGTATTATTTATTGAAGTTTTCAAATTTTCCTTTATGTAAATTTTAACTGTTGCAAGCTTGAGAAACCTTTGGGCTCAATTTATTCATTTTAGGTGTGGAAATGTAAAGCTGTGTCGTCAAGAAGTAATATTGACTTTAGTACTGAGTGTATCAAGAAGAAATCTGCTGAAACTCTGACAAAAAAAAAAAGGAACTTCCAATTTAGGAATTAATTTTTCTTTATATTGACTCCGTAGCATTCAGACTCTTGACTCGGTAGTTGCATTGGTTCATATTTGTGTAACACTGTTGCGATTATAGTTGATTTGTGCCATAAATCTAGCCTTACGATGGAGCTGTGATTGCATATTGTTGATGTCAAGTTGCCCGAATCGTCAAATAATATCTTACGTCGTTTTCTGATCAGTAGCTTTGTGTTACACCATATACCGGGCTTTACCAAATATGTTTGTCGGAGGGTACTAGAAAGCCTACGCTCGTTTTTCATGTTCTCGATTTCGGGAACTTACTATGTAGCAAAAACCGACAAACGATTTTTCAAAAAATCAGCTCATTCGGGTTTTAATGAGGGTCTAAGTAAGTATACAGAGCTCTCACAATAGCATTACTTCGTGTGAGCTCTTTAAGGAAGCTACTCATATGGAAGTATGTAGGACCGTAGGCACACCGTGGGTATGTGAAAAACGCGAGTGTGGCTTCCTCAAGCTGGATTTTCACTAGCAGCGAAATCAAGCGAAATGCCGCCGCAACTTAGCAGCATTCTGTTACCAGTAAAAATTCAGACTCAAGCTCGATCTCTGCTGCATCAGAGAGACAAAAAACGAGAGAGAGAGAGAAGCTTGACGTATGTGTGTGTGTATGTATGTGTGCATATTCACATACAGCTGATACCTGTCACCAGAGTTGAACAATGTTTATAGTTCTGAGTCCTTAGTCAGAGCTTCTATCGTGAGTGTTCAAACTGTTATCAAGAAAGGTTTACATGATTAGACAACCGTTTATACGATGACGAATGTTTTCAGCTTTATTAAATACAGGTAAATCAAAACACATGAGAATCATGGAACGCTATTGCGTGTTGTATATGCGAAGACAATAGATCGCTGTTTAACATCGCTTACCATAACCTACATTGACCCTATCTATTGGTCACCATTTATTTATACTGAATGTATAAAATGACCTGTAACATGTAGGATAATGTAGTTAAGCGAATTCTCACATTGCTGATTCATCCCAACTTGCCCCAATTTTTGTATTAACAATACATTCGAAAATTCCAATCCAAGGTTGTTGTAAACAAAGGTGATCGAAATGGACAGCTTGTTTACGCAAAACTTATCTGATGAACCTGATGATGTTCCACATACTCAAGACCCTGTATGGATCCTCGGAAAAAAATACAATGCCATAAAAGGTTACCAATCAGTTTTAATGATTAAGTATCAGTTGATTGATCTGTATAATAACTGTAAAATCATTTCAGAACTTGATGCTATTCGGCGTGATATAAAGTCCAAATTATGGTTCACTTATCGTAAGGGTTTCGTGCCTATTGGAGGTTCTAGCTCCAGTTTTACATCTGACAAGGGATGGGGCTGCATGCTAAGATGCGGACAGATGGTTTTAGGACAGGCATTAGTTTGTTTACATTTAGGTATTTTTATTTGCCATTTAATTCCTCTAACTTAACTTTATATAGCTAAACTATTTAAAATGATTTTCTTTGTACCACTTTCTCATTTGGAGTATTGTTGTTGAATTAAATCAGGAAGAGATTGGCTCTGGACCCCTGAAACTAAAGACAGCACGTATCTAAAAATATTGAATAGATTTGAAGATCGTAGAGCTGCTCCTTTTTCTATTCATCAAATTGCTGTGATGGGGGCATCCGAAGGTAAAGAAGTTGGCCAGTGGTTTGGACCTAATACAATAGCACAGGTTTTAAAGTATGTATGAGTAATTATGAATAAACTTTTTTGAAATCTCAATGTTGTTATTAGAAAACTAAGTAATTGAGATTTTTTATTTTAGGAAGCTCGTTGTCTATGACGACTGGAGTTCGATAACGATACACGTAGCCCTAGATAACACAATAATTGTTAATGACATTAGTAAGTTAAATATAATGGAATTGAAGCTCTGAGCTGTTATCAAGTAGTACGTAATTATTCATACGTGGAAATGATCATTTCAGTGAGACAGTGTAAAATAGAAGGTGGAACAACTGTAGAAGTAGATGGTAAAATGCCTTTGAAAGCACCTAGTGAATGGAAACCATTATTGTTAATCGTTCCTCTAAGACTTGGCCTGAGTGAGATTAATCCAGTGTATGTTAATGGCCTTAAGGTATTATCATGCTTTATTGAAAATATAATCCGTATCTAAAGAAAAGATAAGTGACAAATTTCAGAGCAATTTAATATTCTTATTGCAGACTTCTTTCCAAATCGAACAATCCCTTGGTGTTATTGGTGGTAAACCAAATTTGGCTCTGTATTTCATTGGCTGCGTTGGTAAATTTTTATGAGTGTTGTAATTACAACGGTAAAATTTTCTCAAGATGTTTGTATATTCACTATTTAATTTCTTTATGATTCAGGTGATGAAGTTATTTTCCTTGATCCACATACGACGCAGAGATCTGGTTCTGTCGACCAAAAATCTGAGGAAGGCGAGATGGAAACAGACACAACTTATCACTGTAGATCCGCTAGCCGCATTCCTATAACTGGAATAGATCCTTCGGTTGCTCTGGTAAGTAGTAAATTAGAAAAAAAAAGTTGACAATAAGCTATCTACATTACATTAATACTGATATTAATGTATTACAGTGCTTCTTCTGTGCAACAGAGGAAGACTTCAAATCGTTATGCAAATCGATACAGGATGAGTTGATTAATCCAGAGAAACAACCACTATTTGAATTATGCTCAGAAAAACCTGCCGATTGGTCTCCAGTGGATGATTACACCGTTGAAGCAGCAGGGGCTGCAGCTTCAGGGAGTATGTTGAATGAAATTTATTCACAGTGATTGCATAGAAGTAGATGTAGGTGAACTTTAATAACCAAGTTTCACTTACGATTTTTCCAGTACTGGAATTTGAAAATCTTGACCGTCAATACGATGCTTCGGACGAAGAGTTTGAATTTCTTGGTTAAGCAGAATTGCACTATTCTACAAATGCTTAATTGAGAAGGGAGTATAAATATCGCACATACAAGATCGTCTCTGTACATTTGACTTCAATAAAAATAAAATTTATCTGAAATTATTTAAGGTAAGCCTTAGTGTAGCTAGCTAGTTGAAGAATAAAATATTAAAATGAAAACAGACTTTGTTTAAGAAATCTTCATTAGTTATTAAATGCTTATATCAATTACTTGTCATATGGTACTGGAGCTTTTCACGTGGTCTTCATAGCTATAAATTTTCTTTTCAATAAAATTTTGAAGATAGGCAGGGGCTTTAGTAAGTCTAATCTTAAGTGGAGGAGTTGGGTAGATGGGAACAAATAAATTCTCGTAACTCGATCTTTTAAAAATATACGTAACGTTTAATAGCCAGGTGCACGATGCTACCAATCAAAGCAAACTTTCCACATTGCCAAAATTGCGATTACTATACCAAACATTTTACAATTTACTGTTAATATATATTAAAAGAATGAGCAACATTTCGCAGTACCTTAGACGTGGAGTCTTTTTGAGTAAAATACTCTTTTACAAGTATTACTTGTTGCAAGAAAAAAGTTGAAAGAAATACAGAGAGATGGTTTTGAAAATGCAACAATTATGTAATAAATATGTGTGAAAATTTTACTGCTATAGACTCTAATTAAGTTTTTTTTAGACTTTGTAAATTTGATAGATATTCGAATAAATTTCATTTGTCGATCAATATGGTTGGTTGACATGTCTTACCCTAATTACTTGAGGATGACGGAAATTTTATAAATTTGGCACACGCGATGTGTTATTTGTAGCAAAAACAAGGTCGATTTAACGATTAATAGCTTTTTTCAAATATATATATATAGTTTGTATTAATTGTGTGTGCGCGTGTGTGTCTGTATAAATATATACAGACACACACACGTGTACACATGTATACATATTATTATATATATATATATATAGTTCAAAATATTTTCAATATGGTATGATACAGTTGAGAAATTCATATAAAAGCGTAAATAAGGCAACTTTTTAGAATAATATATTGTAACTTGGCATTTTTTTAAAATTGATATGTGAATATATTCAGAAAGTATTTGAATGCTTTCATCAACCAAACGACAATATCTGCCGGTTATTATAATGCAAGTAATGTCTAAATGCGATTGTACATGTATATAATTTATAGACAGTGAAAAGGAGAACCCAAAAACTGTTATAAATTATTTTTCATCCTAACCACTCAAAGTATGAATCAACAGCTTTTTGGTACTTGTTTCAGTGGTATTACATGATAAGTAAGAAATATTACATAATAAAATAAATCCTACTGGAAGTATCTATACATTTGCATACAAATTTGTTTTTAACGAGTTTTAAGATCAAACATATTACAATCACAGTCAAGAAATAAAAAAAAAAAACCTGTGATGCCTAATGATTATTTTATCTTACTTCTCATTTGACTTCAATAAAAATAAAACCGTATACAATTTGAATCATAGCTATATATCATAAGGAAGAGTGGCTTCATAATTAGAAATAAATATAGAACAAAAAGAAAACTAATAAAAAATAATTGTACTGATTTCTAAGCTGAATTTATCGAATGGATGAATTTGGTACGACTGTTTTAAGAACTGCTTCTTCACTTTCTTAAGAATAATTGAAGTGTCATAAACTTTAATGACTCAAATTTATAAACGATTATATTTGAAGTCAAGTGGCATAGTTTCAGAAATAACGTAATACGTGTACAATCAGAAAAAAGTACAGGAGGAAAAGCGATGTAAGTTCTCACTATATTTGTAATAAATTTTGATAAAGCAAATACGCGAGCTGGAAATTAAGGATTTATTCAACAGTATATGTATTTATCTTATCTCTCCCTGCCCTCTGGTATTTGGCAATTCAATACCTGTGGTCTAAACAAATATGCTAGTATGTGATTCTTCGTTTGCAGTATTGCCTATATAATGATTTGTCACCTTACAAAGTTTGCACAGGCATTGATAGGTCAAAGTCGAAATATTTCTGCGGTCTTATGTACGGGTATTTAGAAAAGTTAATGAATTTAATTGCCGTTAATAGTTTCCAGACACTCTTAATCAAATATAGTTTGAAATTATGACCATATTATCGCAGACAGAAGGTGAAATGTTATTATTTAAATTACTTTTTAGTAGTTACATGAATGACTAGAAAATTTTTACACTTGATATCTGTTTAATAACTTTTAGGAGCCAAACATTATTTAGCATGAGTTTATTAAACTCGTTTCGATGTAGCTGTACTATACTTACGATCCTTCAAGTTGATCACAACGACTGTAATATTGTCCAAGGATCCCCTGGAATATAAATTTGACAAAATGATTCAAAGAATACTAACTAACATCAAGGCTTTTTATCATGTTTATAATTATTCGTTTTGAAATAAAATAACATAGATAGAAATACGGTGAGATATAATTTACCTATAATAACTTTGTAGAGTAATACTTTTAGCACCATAGTGAGGTTCATTAATACGTTCCTTGATAAAGGCAACAGCTTCCTCATTTGTGAATGTATCCCAGAGTCCATCAGATGCTAGGACAAGGAACATTGGATTATGATCACTCAGGTCGAAAGTTAGAATATCAGGATCAGCAATCACTAGCTTTTTATCCTTCAAAGGGTAATCTCCGAGAGCTCTGGATGTTGCTAAGATCCCAGCTACTCTCCAGACTCCATTAAACGTGACAAAACCCCCAGCTTCCTTGATTCGCTTACTCTCCCGTCGCTGTAAGAACATTTATGAAGCGAATAATATTTTGTCATCATTTGATACAGAGAAAGAAAATTGTTACACCACCCTGTAAATGAAAATGAATTTGTGAATCTATGTTACTTTACTGCTAAGTCACGGCATATCTGACTGCATATAGTGTCACTTGAGGGCATACCTGTTGTGGCTTATGATCAAAGGACAGTGGGATTGCATTGCCTTTTCCATCACACATTACACCTCTTGAATCCCCAACATTGGCAACAATCAGCTTGTTGCCTTCTAGTAGAGCTATCAAAGCAGTAGTGCCTAATAACGTATTAATTTCAATATTAAGATTAGCAGATCCTTTTGTCCCAAGCTTACTGTGTAGAATTTGTCACCCGGAGGAAAGATTTAGCTTCGATGAATCCCCATCAACTCATTTATTTCACAATTCAGTTTTGTAAGATACAGATGAAATATTACTGATTGTGGAGAGAATCTTCAATAATAAGTAGATGATGACTTGAAAACAATTACCAGCCACATCCATATTTTTCTTTGCAGCATCCACCAACAGTCTATCAACAGCGAGTACTTCATCTGTCAACAATCTACCATAGTTTATTTTGTTACCATCAAGGTAACTAGCCGTATCAATTTTTGGTGGCAGCTTTTCGCCCGGTCTACTAGGTCGAACCTAAATTAATTATTTACAATTACATATCTTAAAAAATTAGCAAATTTATTTAAATCTACTACCAGCATATTAAGAATTTATTAGAACTTGTTGAGGTTTATAGCCTATGCATGGTATTATTTAAAAATTGGGAAGTAGCTGAGTATATTGGCTATATTTATTGTCACTCTGACCTCTCTAGTTATTGGACGAGCAAGACTATCTAATTTATCCAGTAGCTCAGGATCGGTAACGCCGACGGCTTTTTTCATAGATTCATCAGTCAGTGAGGTGCTCAAAGTTTTGCGGAAGGACTTTTTGCGCTCGAGAGAAGTGATCCCGTCGGTTTTGTCTTTTTCATCATTTTTTGATTTAGCATCATTTATTTGCTCAGGGTTCTCTGGTTTAATTCTCGACGGTCTTCCAGCTATCATATCTTTCAGTTCGATGACTTTGTTGTTAATATTAGGGATTAATTTATCTCTGGCATAATTGGCAGCGAACTGAAATGAAATTTAACACTAATATAACCATCAACCATCAATTATATGCCTTTCACAAATAGTTTTTCTAACTGGACAGCATAATTCTATATGGCATTTGACAAACAGCCAAAGGTACACTACTAACTTCTCCTCCGTGTCCATCGAAAACTGCAAATAATGAGACACCAGTGCAGTTGATATCGTCATTAACTACGAAACGGTCTTCCATCCGTGCTCGTCTGCCCTGTACAGCATAAGCTGATATGTAACCTTCTTTCAATTCCCAGCTCAGTTTTTCTCCGCTGCTCACGGAACTATTGACTAAAAACTGAAGCTTCGAAACCTTGAATTTAAACGGGAAAAAATTTAATTCCAACTCATTGTCAGCTGCAAGCAATATTGCATGGGTTAACCGTAGGAGTAGTTATATTTTGATTTGAGTGTGTTTGATACCTTTGAGGTTGATCGACCGAGAGTATATTGAATTCTGCCAAGTAATGTTCTGCTCCACACATCGACAGCTTGAAGGTAAAAGAGCATAACGACGAGTACTGCGCCACAGACGAGAATTTCAGGCTTTAGAACGTAGATGCGCATGATTCTCCAGAGATAACCAATGGGTGTGTTAATGCCAGTGTTAAACCCTGTAGGAATACCTACAGCAAATTTTGATATAAGTTTCATGTGTGAGACATATGTTTGGTACAGAACTTTGTCTTCCAATTCATCTTCCATAGTATCGCCCAGCTTATTCCTAGCAGTTCCAGGCACAGTATATTCCCTTCGCGTTCAGAACTGGGACGCGAAGGTTCGCCTCCTTTCGTGTTACCAATTGTCTTCACTGATCTACGTTTATTCACTGCACCAGTCTACGAAAAAACGACACGATCTACGTAACACGCAACAAACCTCGGGTCCCAGCCAATTATTTTTAAACATGCAATGTTGGGCTATCCGTGTGATCATAAGTGTGCTCAATATAGGCATGTATGTCAGGTATTTGTGATCGTGCTGTAAGCTCACAGCACTTATTAGCGAAATGTTCGCACGTGTGATTCAAAAATGATGATTTCACAATTTCGAAAGGCCATCCAGAAGTCACCAGATTCACTCGCACCGGTCGATAAATTTTTGAAAATTTCTACCATACGAGTGACGAATTCGTCTGCTGCTGTTGCGAGAGAATCAGCTGATGTAGCGCCTATAGCACTAATCTCGACGTGTGCGCCTCGGATCGTGGAGTGGGCGTTGAAGAAAGCAAAATGCGATCCGTCGATCCGTAATCTGATGCGACTGCACCTACCGCACCTACAGAGAATTGCGCTCCGGGGATTGCGCTAATCGTAAGCGCAGACCGCGCAGCCGGCGGCAATCGGCGGTGAACTGCGGTGGTGCTGCGGTGGACCGGTGCGGGATCTCTCGTTGATCCTAGAAATTTGTATACGTGTGTGTACTACATATATACATACATACACTCATGCATTGATACCAGTAGTGGGTAGGTGCAGCACATAAGTGCAGTGGATTGCTTGCCTCTTGTTCCTCTTTAGTTACCCATAGGGAATAAGGAAGAGAAAAACTATCCGTAAAATGGCTGACGAAACGTCAAATTTTGATGAGTGAAATAAAATATGAAGTATCATCATCATTGCCAATGTAAGCATTTAATTGGAATGAATCTTTGCTATGCATTATACACAATACAGTCGTTTCTATATCCTTGATGTTTTGCGACCGGATTTTCGTACGCAGCGATTAGCAGGTGGAATTTCTTTACGTCATACACTACGTTAAACAAATATGGCGATAATGCCGATAAAAAAGTGTCGGTTTTGCCGCAGGTGTATAGTACTACGTGATGTATTTATATATTAATGCAGATGAAATAAATTGATGGTTTGACATCGGTCAAGATGAGCGAAAGAAAGTTTACTCGAGGTCTGGGAAAACCGGGGATGGCTGCACAACTCAGGGAAACTGTATCACAGGTTGTTAGAGAGAGCACAGTACAGGTACTACAAACACATGTCTATTTTCGTCTATTTTTATCGTCCACTGGCTGCTAATTATGCAACAACTCTGGAGCGCAATAAACTTGAATATACTTTGTAATTAAGAAAGTTCATATTGACTTTCATGAATCATGTTCTTTGCCTTGTTCAATTTGATACTTTAGAGTATCGAATCCACTGTCAATTGTATCTGACAGTGATATAAATGTATTCTCCAGCACTATTTAACTAGTAATCTAACACATCCTACTACTATGCAAAATATTTTTATCTTTCATCTTCTTTTCTAAATAAAAACATGTAGTTCATGTAATAATGAAACATATTATGATTTATTTCAGAACAAGCCACACCTTGTTGATCCCATAGACTTTGAAAATTTTGTACAGAAGAACAAAACTCTTCTGCAAAATGATCCACAGCGCGAGCTTTTACTGTATCCTCAAGATGATGTTTCGGTAAAGCTTGTAAACATAGTACTTATCAGTACATACCACATTTAAACTAAAAAATTTTTGTTGGTCATTGATTAGTCCATGTACATAAAGCTTGAAGCATTTACAGGCTGGTACAAAGGGAACTTTTTTTTCACGAACTTAGTACCTAAAATAAAGTGGCTATTATTACCACCATATAAACTATGCCTGATGATGATTTGAATCAGCCTATCAGATTGTATGGAAATTTCATTTTTTTCTCTCCCGTTGTAAACATTTGACACTTAATGTTAACACACCCTCTCTATGTTAAATATTTAGCTTATATGTGTCTTGGTAATCTAAACAAGAAACTCCTAAAGTTCAGATTTAGCCTGGTCGGAAATCTTTGTGTTGTATTTTTGAGGAGCTAGAAAGTAATGTGAGAAAAGTTACTATGGTCAAAGAATTCTTAACTATATATTGTGTTCTTTTATAGCAAGTCGTGTTGCCAAGAAGATATAGAACTGTCGTCTCTACCGTACGGCAAGTTTCTGAAAGTACTGAGAGCGAAGATGGCTGTAGCCTTCTCACTAAAGAATGCCTTAAAACATATTCTTCCAATTGGAACCTGGTGCATTATAAATATACAGCATATAGCGGAAGTTACTTAGAATTACCGAAGTATGTATTATGGTTTTTGAAGTGACAGGCCATGGAAAATTTGACCCGATGAAATTAGACTCACAAATATTCATCTTCACCTTACTATGTTGCAGAATAACAAATTCGGACTACCTTAAAGATGAGGTATATGAAATTGACACAGAAGTTGATCAAGTAGATGAGGTAAGAAATAATCTCACTTCTAACCATAATCACTGACATAATCTTGATCGGTTTTATTTGTACTGACAATGGTAATGAAAATTATCTTTAATTTTACCTTTGTCAATCGGGATAATATGTATACTACATTTGCTAATTTACATAATGTAAAATTTTTATATTCTCAACAGGATTCAACTAAAAGTGATGGGATTACAAAGCAAGGATACTTAATGAAAGGTCCTGAGATTGGTAGCGATCGTATGTTTGTTCACATTGGTTCCAAATCGTTCAAACGCCGTTACTGTCACTTGAGGCAAGAGGTAGATGGGACCTACATCCTTGAGTTATTTAAGGATGAAAAGAAAGGAGAAGCTAAATTAACAATAGTAATGGACTTCTGCTCTGAAGTTGTGAGGAACACTAAGCGTGGAAGATACTGTTTTGAACTTAGAATGACAGGAACACACAAGTCTTACAGCTTGGCTGCAGATAGCGAAATCGAACTACAAGATTGGTTGCTCAAACTAAGCTCTGTACTTCAACACTATAAACAACAGGAAGACAAGAGAGCGGCTTCATTAGAAAGAGCTTGCAATACACCGCCCCCATCACCTCAGCCTATGCAAGTAAGATAATAATTTGTATTTTAGTATCAATAAACTCAAACTTTATCGAAGGACCGATGTCATTGTAATTTAGCATCTTGATATGAATTACCAGAGCTTTGAAGTGATGAAAAGAATTTTTCCGGCATTTATTATGTACTGTGACTCTAATGAATAATAATATTAATAATAATTTCACTGTTTTATAGGTGTATGGAACTTTGAAAGGCTTGGAGCAGAGTATGAACCCTCAGTTAATAAGATATTCCAGAGAAACCGACACAAGTATAGCATTATCGAGGCGTGAGAATAGACGTAGATTATTTTGTATATATCCCCACATACCGCATGCTAAAAGCCCAACAGGCAGTTCTCCTGACACTACTGTAGATCCTTATAAGGAGCAATTTGGACAAAGACTTTTAATAAAATGTGAGAGCTTGAAGTTTAGATTGCAAGCTCCGATAGATGAAAAGGATTCTCTGTGCCAGGTCGAGCCTTATCAAACTACATTATGTTTGTTTGATGTAAGAAATGGCAGGAAATTGACAGAAAACTTTCACTTCGATATCAACAACGAAGTAGTTAGAAATATTTCCAAAGAATTGAGCCCAGTAGGAATCATGACTGAAAAGGAAGAGGATGTTCCATTGCCAGAAGAAATCAAAAGCCTACCAAAAGAATGGCTTATGTATCCCAAACAAGTGTGTAAATTATGCAACGATTTATTATGTCATATCAAGATTTACAAATCATTTTTACATAGAAGCTCAACATTGATTAGTTTCAGCAGTTGCTTGAATTCTTTTTGTTTGCAGGCGATCTTTAGCGTCAGCAATCCACATCCTGACATATTTCTCGTTGTAAGAATAGACAAAATATTACAAGGTGGTATTTGTCAAACATCTGAACCTTATATTAGAGCCACGAAAGATCCTAGACTTGGTCTGAAACTCCATAAACAAGTTAAAGCCGCATGTCAAAGGTAAATGAAACGTTCATCGAATTTTTTCCAGATACACCTAAAAGTGATAAATAATTGTTATTTTCTGTCAATGTTCAGGCTCGGAAATTACACAATGCCTTTTGCTTGGGCGGCAAGGCCTTTGTTCAGATTATACAGCAATGAATTGGACACTGCCTCAGACTTCCCAGCAATATACAGACAGGAAGGAAATAAAATCAAAGATGATGAATTATTAAAGCTTTTATCGGAATATAGGAAGTAAGTAACTTGCTTTGTACGTTATTAATGATAATAATTTGTTCGTACTACTTGTGTGCTTTAAGTTTATTACTTTTTTCCATAAAATTATTCAATCTATATTAGGGTCGGTTATTTCTTGATTTAAAACAAATTCACTTAAACCTCAATAGAACTGTATCTTGATAATCATTATGTGGTAGCAGAACATTTCTTGAAACATAGAAACTCAGTCTGCTAAAACAGTAATTTCCGTTAATTCATCATCCCGTAACTTGTTTACAGACCAGAGAAGCTCAGTAAGCTCACAATTATACCAGGATGGTTGAAACTAAAAATAGAACCAATCACAGAAATTCCAGAAAGTGAGTACATAACTTGTTTTCTATAATAATTTGCTAACAAAGAATAGAAGTCTTTTCCAAATTCGTTGTAATCCTATTCAGAGTACTCAGACTGTGTCATTCGTTATATGTCTAGATACGTTAACGACTTCTTTTGTACCATTGAAGCCATTTCCTATACCTCCTACATCAGAGCCGACTTTGGAAATTGCCGAATTTGAAGGATCATCGGAAAGAGAAGTTCATCCTTACATCACTTACATAAATCATCTATATGTTTATCCCCAAACTCTTTCTTTTGACACTCAGAAGATTTTTACGAGAGCAAGAAACATAGCTTGTATTGTTGAGCTTAGAGACAATGACAGCGAAAATGCTGAGCCCATAAGAGTAAATTTGAATTTGTTTATTAATTGTTTAAACAAGCGTAATTGATCATGACTTCACTTATGAGGTGATATTAATAATTAATATGTTTGTACGTAGTGTATTTACGGGAAACCTGGCTTGTCGATTTTGCGTCTTAAAGCATCTTGCTCAGTTCTACATCATAACGCAGTCCCTTCATGGTACGAAGAAATAAAAATGAGGTTACCGACAAAATTGTCTTCAAAGCATCATCTTCTGTTCTCCTTCTATCATATCAGCTGTGATATGAATAAGAAAAAAGAGAACGGGGTTGAAAATTGCGTTGGGTACTCGTGGGCTCCATTGCTGCATAAGGGCCGGTACGTTTTGCACGATTCAATTTAACTAATACGAAAAAAATGATCGTTTGGTCATTGAGACTTCATACTTACAAGGTTTGAATAGTTAAAACCATTTTGTGTCCAACGAGTGTTTACCTTTATTAAATATTTAGTCTGTTACCCTTCAATGCTCGTAAACTTGTCTTCTTAAATACGTGCTTTGATCAGGCTAAACGTGGATGTTCAAGTGTTACCCGTAGCTACGCATTTACCAGCCGGTTACCTGTCCATCCAACCCCTAGGCCTAGGGAAAGGGGTAAGAGTAAGGTCATATCCATTTATCCACTAATTTCATTTGTGTTTTCAAGGCCCTTCTTCATTTCATCAACTTTCAAATTATCACTCATACTTGGACTTGTTCTTTCGACCAGTATTAGGTCGGAAAGAATAATTAAGATATGTGAAATAGATATAACAAAGTAGTTCTAATTACCTACAAGCATTTGCAATGCGCACAGCAGATTTGGGTGAGGGCACTATCTGCGTGTGTATTTTTACTTACCAAGCATTTTCCACTCATCAGATATACGTGAGTTTAAGTATATATGTGTTGTACTGACGTCTGTTCAATAACTATTGTTTCATTTCCCTTTTAATTTGATCATTTATATATTTACAATGCTTTGTGATGATGAGATTCATTCACGCTTTGCTATTTTATGTGCTTTCCTCAAAACCGTTCAAGTCCTCATGTTCGTCACTTCACGCAATACAAAGTAAGATTTGTTCTATTGTTTATTTTTTCCTTTCAATTCATTCACTACTACACGTCAATTTTTGTAAGGTGTATCAGAGTAATGTATTTCATTTCTCTTTATTTCAACCCACAAAACGTCCTTTCATTCAATGTCCCAGTTTTGTTTAAGATTCTAACAAGTTAGTAGATTAACTACTCTTTTTTCTCTTTAATATAATTATTTCATGAGAAGCTTATGTATTTTTCCATACAGAATGCTGGACCTGATATAACTTGGATTGATTCACAACGTCCAATATTCACAGTTGGCTTTCAACTTATCTCGACAGTATTTGCCAGAGATCAACATCTACATAATCTATTCAGCCATGCTGAGCGAATATTAGATACCAAGCCATCTGCTATGCCATCCGAATCAGAAACGTGCAAAATATTAAAAGCTGCTCATGCTATTCAAATAGTCACAGCTATCACGTTTCTACCAACGATATTGAACCAACTTTTTACATTGCTGATATTTACAACTAATGAAGATGTAAGCTTATACATCATCAGGGTATTGATACATATCATTAATATGGTGCATGAGGCGGAACGGAAAGAAACACTGCAAGCTTATGTTACGGTAACTTTTTACGCTGTGCAACTATTTTTTTTTTTTCTTTATTATTCATGTATTCTTGAAACATTTTCAATTATATTTTTATTTATAGTTTGTATTCGTGTCTCCATCCAAAGAAACTGGAATTACAACCGTACATGAAGAGCTTGGGAAACATCTTCCGACGCTGTTACAACCGAGTAATACTGACTTTTTAGTAGTCAATAAGTTTATGCATCACTCCAGTTTTTTCTTTGATATTATGATCAAAAGTATGGCACAGCATTTGCTAACAACTGGCAGAATTAAGGTTAGATTTACGGCTATACTACAAAAAATATTCAATATTTATATAAAAATCGGATTACTTTTATTTTTACCTGTTCTAACTTCATGCATGACATCCGAGAATTCCTAGTTTATTAAGACAGTGCAACATGCTTTCAGATGCACAGAAATGAAAGGTTTTCCAAAGAATATCACAAGAACATAGAAAATCTTTTAGATGTAATTATGCCATATCTTATGAAGAGATACAAGGAAATGCCAGTTGAAACCCAGGAGCTGAACAAAAGCCTCGCACATTTTTTAAAGGTCTGCTATATATTTCATATCCTTATATGTACTTGTAGAACCATATTAGAAGTTTATTTCACACAAATTTCTGAAATTTTCTTGTTCTTGTCACAGAAATGCTTGACATTCATGGATCGAGGCTTTGTATTTCGGTTAATCAATTCATATATGGACAATTTTGCACCTGGCGATCCCCGTGCTTTACATGATTTTAAATTCATGTTCTTACAAATCATTTGCTCCCACGAACATTATGTCTCCTTTAATTTGCCGATGATGCAGTCAAGAATAACTAGCAGAGGTAAGCATTTCAGACAACATACTACGTCTTCAATCTGTACATTTGTAATATATTTATTTTATGCCTCTCTCCGAAGATACAGAGACAGAGCCTGATAGTGATGGTATGTTATGCCATATTCATAATCTCAAACTGTATTATGGTTTTCTCATGTAGCCATAGTAGTTGAGAGAAATATGCACATTGGTTTACATCGTTTGAAGATTTCTTCTCCTCTTCGTACATCATAGCACAGAGAATTTTTGTCATTGTTTTGTACTGTAATACTTACATTCTCAATCAAAATTGCACATACATAAATATTTATGGCAATTAGATTAGCAAACGTGTGAAAAGTGGATCGATTTTCCCCAGCACTTTGACCATATTAGACAAATGAATTTTGTTGTTAAAAAAAAATGTTTAAAGACAAATATTCAAAATTCTTACAGAGTTAATGAATGAGTATTGCCTGTCTGAGAACTTTTGCAAGCACCATTTCCTGGTTGGTTTACTTTTACAAGAAGTGAAAACATCGTTGAATGAAATTGTACAAATTAGAAAAGTTGCAGTTGCAACATTGAGAGATTTGATGGCCAAACATGAACTGGATGATCGGTATCAAAATAAAGTGAGTTTGAAATTTGTTTATGATTTCTTCTCAACAATTTTTTGAATATGACCCATAACGATACAATTGATATTATTTCAGGGGCAATTGAGTCGAATAGCATCAATATATATACCTTGGCTAGGTATAGTGCTGGAAAATTTGCACAGACTAGAATTGGTACATGATAGTACATCTAAGAGTGAAGGAAAGCAAAACACGTCAATCAGAATATCAAGTAGTAGTTCTTTTCTGCTAAACAGAGATACCAACAGTAACAATACAACTGGTACTAGTACACCAAGGTCAATGCATAGGTACGTTTGATTCAATTATATATTCAAACTCTTCTAGAACATCCATATTCCTTTTACGATGTAGCAATATACATTTTTTTCCCAACCGTTACAGATTCACTTTGAATTTGGATACCCAATCGCCAATCAGAGTCTCCATGCATCTTCGGGACTCCACATACTTTGCGGCGATTGCTGGACAGGGTTTAGTCAATGGAAATTCCTGCACAAGCATAGAATCCGATGCATCTACAATGTCCGGAGCATCTCAATCGAACATTTCTCAGGAAACTGCTATAATTCGAGAACCCACAGAAAATGGTACTCATGAACACAAAGGTCATTCACGATCGTTAAGCGTCACCCAGACCTCATCTAGATGTGACAAACTTCAATCAGCCGAAGTCAAAGATCTACTCCTCTGCTTTCTATTCGTTGTCAAGCATTTAGGCGATCACCAGATTATAGCTTGGTGGCAGCAGTGCAGTGACATTGAATTACTTAGCTTTTTCACAGTCATTGAGTAAGTAAAGATTAGACATTTATTCTGAAAATTTTTAATTACTTATTGGAATAAATCGTTTCATTTCAGAATGAGCCTCTACCAGTTTAAATATGTGGGAAAGCGACAGATAGCAAGTAACTCGACTAGCGCTGGTGGGAAACCACGTACTGTCAAGGCTATGACTCTACCTGCCAGGATGGCACCACCAGATTTCTCATCTGAAACTTCTGGGACTGGTACGCTGCAGACGCATAATACAGTCGCTCGAGAAAATTTAGCTGAAAATGAGAGTGGAAAGTTACATCAAGCGTTATTAGAAGCTAATATGGCAACCGAAGTTGGCCTCATAGCACTCGATTGCTTGGGATTATACTGTATTCATTTCAAGGTACATCAATTTTTTTACTATTAGTAACAAATCACCAGAGTTAATAAATATTATTAAATTTCGATATCATTTTCCTTAGGATGCTCTTGTCACTGGAGATGGGTATAATCCAGTAATGCGGAAAATATTTGACATTTATTTATCTTTTCTACAAGTAGGACAGTCTGAGACTCTGTTAAGACATGTTTTTGCCGGATTTAGAGCCTTTTTGAACAACTACTCCGTCACTTTATTTCAAGGTAAAACATTTTTAAGTCGGTTTTGTTTAAAAGTCTCGATGACAATAATTGCAAAAAGTCTTCACAGTATAAACCAGTTCTAGTCCTTAGGTGTGGTTTTTTTTTTTTTTGCATCGGATCGGCAAACTTTATTAGCTATAATAGTGCATCGTAATGTATTTTTATTATCTGTAATTTTTATCCTTAGCTGCAATTCTAATTGACGGTTAATTTCATGCACAACTGTTTTGGTATATTTTATTGCAATGAAACAAATCTCCAATCTTTGTTGGCATGTATACATTTGGGTTGATTTCAGTAAGCAATCATTTCAAATATTTGATTTTTTAAATAACGTTTTGGCTGGCACAGCTAGCCATGTTCAGATCTAAGAATTTACAATAATATACATAATATTATACACGAATTAGATTTATATGCGTTTAACATCTACGTGTGTTAATTGTATCATTTTTTGTATTCAAGTTGTTGTTACTTTGTACGAGAAAATGAAACAAACTAGTTTTACAAAATTTTCAATTCATTCAGGTATGACGTGGCAAAATGGATACTTAATTATACTTGTAAGTTTAAGTAAGCCATGTTACTTTTCCAAGCCTTTGTAGTATGAAGTAGCTTAATCAAACTTACCATCAATTGAAATAGTTATTTTCGTGGCAAGTGCCATAAAATAGTGATTTTTCGACGAATGTAAAGAGCCTCACAAGCCAAAGGCAAGTGCGAAACACACACGAATCAAGAAATCCCTTTATTTGCACGTGCCACAAACCTAGTATTTTCTGTACTACCCCATGTCAAAAACGAGACTACTATGTAGTTCTGATAAGCACTAGTACGTAAAAGTCGACTTTAAAGCACTAGGGCTCACAAAAACTACAAAGTAGTCAAGTTGTTGACAGATGTAGAACAGAAATGTGATACAGCACTCTGAAACGGTATTTAATTTGAAGGTTTTGTAAAAATTACATTCAGGTTATCATATAATGTAATAACAATTTAAATACAAATAATAATACAATCAACCACTGTCAATGTTGAATGCATAGCGATCAAATCAATGTATAATATTATATATTACAGTAAATTTTCAGGTATCAAGATAGCTGACTGTACTAGCCAAAACGTAATAAAATAACTAAATAATTGAAATGACAGCATACTAAGAAGAACATGAGTCATTCCTTACAGTCAAAACAATTCAGACTGGTGTGGAAATAATTCTATGTGAAAGTGTATAGTAAAATGTTAACAGATTTGATTAAAGTGATGTAAAAATAATGTAAAATTAAAAGTAAACTTTTTGTGATTCAAGCAAACGAAGCGGACTAATTTATAGTTTAGTTGTGGAACAATAAAAGTAAAATATTCATCATGTATGTACGTTCCAATTTATAGGTAATGCTGTTTTGTGTGGACGTCTGTGTTACGAATTGCTCCGATGCTGTAACAGTAAACTAAGTTCAATCAGGCAAGAATCGTGTGCTTTATTATATTTGCTTATGCGGAGCAATTTTGAGTTCACCAGCAGGAAAGGATTAACCAGGGTACATCTGCAGGTAAATTACTGGCTTAATATGTAATATTAGGAATTTCCTTTTTTTCCAGAAAGGAAGTAATATAATCTAAAAGTGCACATGAACGACAATTCAGTACTGAGGAATGCTGGGCAGGAAATTTTGGTCAGTCTTTACGTTTTTTTTCAGAGGTGTCTAAATAGCGTGTTCTAAGAATATATTCAACCCAGCAATGTTCTTTGTAGGCACGTAAACACTCTTAATTCTCTGCTACTGCCCGTCAGTTTGTACTCGGCAATTTTCAAAGTAGCAGAAGTCGTACGCAGTTTATTTTCCCCTAAAGATCAGACTATTTAATCTATAGAGTTGCATATCTCTTTACAGGTGATTATATCTGTATCGCAGATGCTAGGAAATGTGATCGGTCTAAACAATTCAAGATTTCAAGAATCACTGTCCCTTATCAATAGCTATGCATCTTCTGATAAAGCTATGAAAGGAACTGGATTTCCAGTCGAGGTTAAAGATTTAACTAAAAGAATCAGAACTGTATTAATGGCTACGGCACAGATGCGGGAACACAACAATGATCCAGAGATGCTAGTAGACTTACAGCATAGCTTGGCTAATTCGTATGCCAGTACACCAGAGTTGAGACATACTTGGCTTGAAACTATGGCTCGAAATCACGCAAGGGTGGAAAATTTTTCTGAGGTAAGAGTAATTGAAATTTTTTCATGTGGATTAGAAAGATTGTTATATCATTCGTTTTAAATTTTTTATTCCTAATACAATTCGAAATCTTCACTACACTACTTTCTTATAGGCTGCGTGTTGTCAGTTGCATATAGCAGCATTAATGGCAGAGTATCTAAAGTTGAAAAAAATCCATACGTGGGGTGCAGAAGCATTTGACAAGATCTCTGTGAACATTTCACGAGATGAACGTGGGCTTAAGCTTGATGCTGGTGAGATTTGTATGTTGCCTTGCACATGTTTGTTTCATATACTAAGTACTAACACTAGCTTAAGCCTGAAAAGACAATGTCACGGTATATAAAGAAATAATTAAGATATCACTTTTTGTTTTGACGTCTTAAGATACATGGAATCTGGATAAGGATACGGTCAAATATTAGTTGGAATTCAGTTCAATATTTTTGGTATACCATGACAGCGTTTAAATATATGTTACCATGTGATTTAATAATTCAAACAAAAACTTAGCAATATCGAAACTAGTTTTTATTCTCCAATGCTTTTGGTCTATTTGTACAAATGAATAATTATTTCAAAACTTTGATAATTTAGTGTATAAAAAAATGCACGTTGTAGCATGTAATGCAGTATTTATTGTGAATCAGTACACTTTGTACCTAACTTTGTAAATATGCGATAAAAATTCATAATTTTTGCATTTTAGAACTGGGATCAATAGTTGATGGTGTTTTGGTGAACTCGTACTCACTTGTAGACAACTACCTGTAAATTGACTCATATATAGGATATTATAGCTATTTATATCATAGAATGCTGCTCGTTAAAATATTAAATGTGACATAACAAGTAAAAAACTTCTCAACAGGTGTGCAGGATATTCATTATAATGAATACCTTCTTCTGGAACAGCTCGAGGCATGTACAGAAACGTTAGAGAAGGCTGAGAGATTTGAATTGCTGGGCCAATTATATCGGCTAATCATTCCTATGTATGAGAGCAAAAGAAACTACCAGGCCTTGTCCAATTGTTATACACACCTAGCTCAAGCATGTAATAAAGTTGTTGAGGTCACTAAAAGTGGCAAAAGGCTACTGGGAAGGTTTTATCGAGTCGCCTTTTTTGGTTCGGTGAGAATTAAAGAAGGATATAATTTGTTTTTAAATATTGAATTTTCACATATGCAAGACTTTCTTTTATATGCAAATTATATTTTTCAGGCATATTTTGAGGATGAAAGTGGTCAGGAATACATATACAAAGAGCCGAAAGTAACATCTTTATCTGAAATATCTGAGCGTTTGAATAGACTTTATTCAGAGAAGTTTGGTCATGATGTTGTGAAAATGATAATGGATTCTGTGCCTGTTAATAACAGCGAATTAGATCCGAAAATGGCATACATACAAGTTACCCATGTCATTCCCTATTTCGAAAAATTGGAACTTGAGATTCGAGTTACTGAATTTGAGCAGAACCATGATGTGTGCTGTTTTATGTTTGAAACACCTTTTACAAGAGAAGGAAAACCTAGGGGTAATCCTGAGGATCAGTGGAAGCGTCGGACGATTCTTACAAGTAATCAAAATAATTTCTATAATTTCTCACTTTCAATTTAATAAATGCACTACCTCACTACTTTTTCGGTTATTTTCAGCACAATATTCTTTTCCTTATGTGAAAAAACGTATCGCAGTTTGTCAGAAACGAGTTGTGGAACTTAGTCCAATTGAAGTTGCTCTTGATGAAATGCGACAAAGAGTTGCAGAACTAGAAGATGTTGCTCTGATTGCTCCAGCAGATGCCAAGAAACTTCAACTGCGGCTTCAGGGTAGTGTATGTGTGACGGTTAACGCAGGGCCGTTAGCTTATGCCTCAGCATTTCTAGATCCGGCTCTTTCGCCTCAATACCCCGATGATAAAGTTGAAGATTTAAAAGACGTCTTCAGGTAAATGTGATTGCCAGCCAATTAATTAAGAATATACTGTTACTTGTTATTCGAGTAATATTTTGTGGACTTGTTATCTTTGCAGGGAATTCGTTAAGATCTGTTATACAGCTCTACAGATAAACAGCAAATTAATAACTTCGGATCAGCATGAATATCAAGAAGTTTTGCGTGAGAATTACCAAAAATTATGTCAGAATTTGTCCTCACTGTTAGGTGAATCTGTCTGGCCTGATGAACAGGTTGGAAGTTTTAAGCGGAATAGTGCTGCTCTTTTTAGTGCTATTAGCGGTGCTAATAACCACACGAGTACCGCTTAAGATTATTGAAAAACATAGGATCAAGTGAAGTTGGCTTATTGTTGACAAATAAATGAATGACATATTACTCAAAATAGCAAATGTACGAATAAATATTTCTCAGTAATTACTGATTACTGATTAGTTATGCTTCAAAATCTTGGAGCCGTCCTAAGTATTCGAGCCAGTTTAGCTCTAGTTCGTAAAGTTTTGGTTGTACAAATTTTTGAGTATTCAATTTTCTATATGGTATTACTTTAATGTAGCACACAGTTCTATCTGATCAATAGTAAGTTAAATTGATTCCAAGATTAAAACAAGATTTTAGAGCAGATATTTGATACATGTTTTAATACGATGAAGCCATTTTGTATTTCTTGCCATAAACTAATTAGCGAATATATATATAAGTATCTCTATACTATGAAAATTCGATCAATTAAAATATAGATCAATCGTGAATAGTAGCTACTGCGGAACCTCACAAATTGGCACATTGACCCGCAAGTATTTATATAATTGAGTTTTATGGAGCTTCATTAATTTTTTTAAATGTAAATTATATGACAATGATGTGTTGAAATGTTTTTGTAAGATTTTACATGCCTGATCTTATTGTAAATCGGTATAAAGCACAATTTATATTGAAATTAATTATGAGTTAGTCGAAATCAATTCATTGATGTGCTAACTTTGATCATAATCTCAATTAGTACTGCCGAATAGTCAAGTGATTTAGTGAAAAAGTGGTATGTGAAAATTAGTAGTTAATGTAAATTTAAAATAAACTCAAAATGTTAGAATGTTTTATTTGACATTAATATTTGTTATTTAAATGAATTGTGTATATAATTATGTGTATATTCAAGTATAGATAATATACATACAGTAACAAATAGGGAGGTGGAAAATGATAAAAAGTTAAGGATTTTATTTACTCTTGGTCTGATTTGAAAAAAAGTGAAATGCTTTAATTTTGAAGGAATCTTTTCTCATCTATACAAATTAAATTAGTTCTAGAATTTGATAAATCTTTATTTGTTGTCTAAGTTATATTCTCCAACCCTATTGGCTTAGGGGATGGTTAACTCTTTTCCATACTAATAATTATTGATGAACTCGTTTTTTGCAAGTCAATTGTTACCATGTGTATCTATAATGCTTTGTAAAATACAGATATACCTACATAGGTATAAAAATTCAGTGGAAAAGATAAATATGAAACCATCCTGATTATGCTCCATATATTCCCACCGATCTAATTTATCAAATAAAAAATCGAACCTTTTCGAATTCACTTTCTAAGTTCTAAGAATAACGTTTCCAAGCTTGGCGTGTTGGATTTTGACCACATCTCAAGTGTCGGAAGCTCGGTTGGGATGGTCAGAATCCAGTATGCTACTAGGTATACATGGAGAGTTTTGCATTTGAAAGTAAAGTGATTAAACAGCAGGTAAAATAACGTGCACATTTTTTAATTTCCTTGAAACGATTGTAAATACATTATTAGAAATATACTGGTATATTAAACTTGGATAAATTTCTAAATGATATGAGATATTGTACGTATATGTAGATAGAGACTCTGCTCTTATACGTGGTTATAAAAGAATCAATCTTTCAAAATACGAAACAAATTACGAATGGAAGGTTCAATAAATTACGGGACTTTTTCCAATTTTTAGGCCAGTGAACTTTGCAATTAATGCATTAAATTGATATTCAATTAATTACCCTATTCCTTGTAAGTAGGTCACTCAATTTGCTCAAAGCCAATTATTGTTTTCTCCTAGCTCTGTGTGTTTGGCACTTAAAATGGGTATAAAAACAGGTCAGTAATTGCCCTGAAGATCTTTCAGAGTTAGTATGGAAAAAATTTCCATGAAACAAAGACTGTACTGAAGAAGATCTCTGTAAGGTACATCATATCGATCAGATATATCTTCTAATAAGAAATGTGTAAAAGCATAAGACACGACTAGGCTAATAGCACTGTAATTTTTACTTATAAGGGAGACATAGATAAGAGCACATAAGTTTAGGCCGACAGCAACATCGATCAAGTGTCGTCTTGTTCTTTCTTTAGACCTCGACTCATACACAATGGGAAAAACCGTTAGAATCAACAACGTTAGAGTTATTTGTTCACTTGTCTTATTCCAATGCAATATCTCTGTAACGATTAAAGCAAATGGTAGTGTGTGGATAATCTTTGAGAACAATGTGTAGAATCCACGTAGATACTTGGAGGTGCTTGGATTACCTGTGGTAAAAATTTCAATTGTTATTTGGCCTTATTAAGTAATAAGCTATATCAGCAGTTATTTATATGTTGTTACCAAATCGAAAAATTCCCAGTATGGAGTGGAAGAGCAGAATTTGAAAAGCTCTCGTAGCCCAATGATTATCGCTCACAAGAATCGAGTATGGATCGTTGAAATATTTCATACAAACAATCGAGGTACCCAGTTTAGCTAAGTGAGCTACAGTTGTTGACAAATCTGTCATCTGAAACAAGATACCCGGACTGAAGTTATTTAAAAAAGTCAATTGTAATAAAGGCAGAAAGAATGTATTATCAAAGTATTTGCTTCAGCTCTACTTCAGCAAGAACTCACTATTCATTGATGCTCGAATCTTGGTACACAAATTACCGGATAGGTCTTGTATAGCAATCAAGTTTGTTATGAAATTTTATTATTCTGTGAATCTATATATATGGAATAAACGTCCGTCACATTTGTCTTACATATCCAGGTCGGCTTTCGTTTGGATCGGTATTTATTTCAAAGAATACGTACCTTGCTAAGCTAACCTAACCCAACTCGTTTTCGATAGCACAGCTCAGTCCCCACGGCCTTACATACTACCGTGGAACAGCTAGATACACCCGATCATGGGTGCAGCCAGCAGATGGTAGCAGACGGAGAGAGAATGGTGATAACATATCCGATGCTGCGTCAGATGCGGAGAAAAAATTGGAAATAGTTACATATTGCAAATTTAGGACAGAGTCATCTGTTGATCAAACCTGTAAGGATCTTTGACGTTTACAAATTGTGAACTTTATTATGGGTGAAGTTCCGGTGTATCGTCATTCTATTCTACCCTTAACTCTATCTCCAAGTTTTAAGATCGAGTAGTTATTTGAATTGATTTGAAACGTCAGTTCGCTAAGCAAGTCATCTTTTTTTATAATGGACGAAAGGCTGGATTATAGTGAGAAGATTATTTTAGCACCGATGGTCCGCATTGGAACGCTACCGATGCGACTTTTAGCCTTGGATTACGGCGCTGACATTGTTTATACAGAAGAGCTTATCGATTGGAAATTGCTACGCTCGGTTCGTCGAGAAAATGGTAGTTCTACCTTACCAGTGGAGATCAGAAATGGCAATGCAGGCGGTGAATTTAAAGTAAATGTGAATAAACAATTTTTCGTTTATGATTTTCAGACGTCTTGGGGACCGTTGATTTTATTGATAAAACGGACGGTACCGTAATATTCCGAACTTGCAATCGAGAGAAAAAGTTCGTTGTTCTTCAGCTTGGCACCTGTGATGCAGAGAGAGCCTTGAAAGTCGGAAAAATGGTGCAGAACGATGTAGCTGGTATCGACGTCAACATGGGATGTCCCAAAAAATTTTCAATTCTTGGCGGCATGGGAGCAGCGCTTCTTGAGCAACCAGAAATGGCCAAGGAAATTCTGAACAGACTAGTTAATGGATTAATGATTCCTGTCACGTGTAAGATCAGGATATTTCCAACGGTAGACAGAACTTATGCATTGTGCAAGGAACTAGTTTCAACGGGTATATCCGCGATCGCGATTCATGGAAGGACCAAAGATGAAAGACCACAACATGTAAATCACTGTCATATAATCAGAGAAGTTGCTAAACAATTGCCGATTCCAGTTATTGCAAATGGGGGGTCAAAGGAAATCGAAAAACATTCAGACATATTGAAATTCAAAGAAGAAACAGGCTGCAGTAGTGTGATGCTCGCTAGAGCTGCTGAATGGAATTGTTCAATATTTCGAAAAGAGGGTATACTCCCCATTGAAGATGTAATACAGTCTTATTTAAAATATGCTATTGACTACGACAATGCCCCATCGAATACAAAGTACTGTATACAAAATATTCTCCGAGAGTTACAGGAAACTCCAAAAGGAAAAGCGTTTCTAGAAGCTCAAACGCTTCAGCAGATTTGGTAAAATTTATACCAAGCATTAATTATCGTGGGTTCAACGATGTGAAGATTTCCTAGAAGAAGCAAATAATGATTCAACTTTTTTTCAGTTCTATCTGGGATATGGGAGATTATTGCAGGACTAAACGAAAAGAGTACTTAGACAGAGGCATTCAGGGTAGGTTTCAAGTGATCCCCACCTCTTTGGATCGACAAAAAGGAGTGAAGAGAAAATTTGAAGAGGATGATGTGGTTGTGATGCAGTGTGCTTTTATACGTAATAGCTACACTCATGATCTAGAGCTACCGAAGACGAGGCTTTTGAAATGGACCAAGGAAAACAGGACTAATTTCCCAGTCTATCATACTGAGCAAGAAGATAAATTATTTCGCTCAGTAGTATCAGTGAATGGAAAAAAATACAGTTCTTCATTTTGGTAAAAATCCAAATTGGGTGTAGAATTAATGCTACCCGTTTTGTCTTCAAACAGTAAAAAACATTATTTCATTTTTCAGGGAAAAAAACAAGAAATGGGCTGAGCAAGGAGCTGCACTAGTTTGTCTTTGCACTTTGGGGGCGATAGACATTGATAAGCTTGCAAAAGATGGAAGTATCATTAAGTGAATATGCTATTTAGTGAAGTAAATAGCTAAGTGAAACATTTCTAAACACATTAGATTTTCTGGAAACTAAAGAACAATAAATATAAATTAAGAAACAAATAAACTATTCAGTACAAAAATACAGAGTATTACAATTTGAAAATGTTTTAAATAGAATGCCCTGTATACAGTATTGTATACCTACCGTGATACAGTTCGTCTATCCCGTCTATCTATAGGTTGAACATTGTTCATATACTTCGCGATGTGAAGCTAGCGCCAAGCTGTCCAAGCCAGACGAGCTAAGTGTATGTCTACTACATAACTTTAGTTACCAGGAGTTTCGAAGCAGTCAGTCACATGGTTCCAAAGTTACACGTTGACCAAACTCTGCCTTACCGACCGTTGAAATTTGAACTGCGTTACGTTCCAATATATAGACATTGGCTTCGTGAGAGGAGTGTTTACAAAATATGAGAGTTTTGCAGAATCATATTATTATACGAAAACCATTGAACAGAACCGGAAACTAGCTACTCAGAGGTCTTTGGACAGAGTGAGAGGTAATTACCACGTAACAAGGATTTTTTTTTTTGCAAGTAAATAAGGATGTTATTCGATCGAAGTCGAGGGGGCGTGACTTTTTAACGATTGTGATACGTACGATCCGTGCCTCCCGCTTCCGGCTGTCAGATCAGAATTGTGCAGTGTGCACTGTGATTTATGATTCACTGTATAATTACGATATTATTTGAAACCGATAACATGAATCATGGCCTCTCCTTGAGTCCGATAATGTTTGCAAAATGATAATATAATCGCTATATTCCTCATTTGCCTTGTTACATGGAGAATCATGATGACATCTATGCAAGATCCACACATCAGGGAACACCAGCAGCTTCTACAGTACCTTCGATCTACTGTCGAAGGACTGTTAGTTAGTCAAGTCTCTAATGTCTGGAATGTGTACGGAGGTTTGAATCGACTCCATAAATGCATGGAAAGAATATTCAGGCATGGGAATCGAGTCTTCGATTCAATGGTGAGAGTCACATGCTTCTCATACACAAATTGCAACGTACATTACGCTGCGTAAAATGGTTGAAGTATGAAGTTAAACTTTCAGTAAAAAAAGTAATTTACTTCTATTACTCTATCCTTGCAAGGGTGAACCGGATTGTTGGATTTTCATACAAGGGTTAAATTGGCTACAACCCTCTTTGGCTACATCCCCATCTGTCCATGAGTCTGACGATTATCTTTCAAATATACCGGTAAAGATAGGATCACGAAAAGATCTGTTGTGGCTGTATAAGAGGTACTTTCAGTTGTTTATTAAAAATAATTCCTGCATTCATTTTATTTATGTAACAATAAGTATAAATTGGCCAGTCCCTCCATGTATGTAGTGACTAGGAATATATCAGTAAATTTCAATATTTGAGTATATACAATGAATAGTTGTACAACACATGGTGGCCACTAGTCAGGGTAAATTGGGAAGTCAGTGAATTTTTAAATCAGTCTGAGCATTTTGTGGCCGTATGAAAAGACAAGGAATAAATTTCCTTCACAAAAAAGCAAAATTCTAAGAATTGTTTGTATTGCTCGGTTTTGTAACCATTAAATAGATCACAAGAGTATTTTGAATACCGATGGATTCGGAGCTGTATTTATTAGATACTTGAATAATTGGCACTATTGGTTCTAATTTCGATCAAGGGAAAAAATATATTTTGGTCAGGGAATTTGATATACTATTTTTAGTGGCTACCATGTTATAACAAGCTTTTGTTTTGGAATTAAACATTATTGAAAATTTGAACTGAAAATTCTCAGAGAATGGCCGTCTGAGAACGTATTCTTCAGTACAGAGAAGACTCTCATATTTGGATATTTAAGGGGTTGCATGGGTTTCAAAGGTAGAAAAAAAGGATATTTGCTCGTATTCAAAAAAAAATATAAGTGAAAGACTATTTGATTCAAGCTTAAGGCATATGAAAGAACAATATTTAAACGATATTTCATAAAATTTGCATTCAAAAATTTAGCTGTTCAGAACTGAATTTTGGAGACCCAGTGATCTTGCGGTGGTCACGATAACCCATGCTAGCTTTATTTGAAATCTAAACACCAAATATTTTCTGTTAATAGGTGAGTATAGCTAGTGAATGATAAAAGGATTTTTTTCTAATTGAAATTTGAATTTTTGGCTAAGCTTTTTGCAAAAAAGTACGCTTTTCGGTAGACTTTACATAACATATTGCTTTGTAAAATAAGTTATGACTGAAGAATAAAAAATTCTTCATGCGTTCACTAGTCAGTCCTATCTAGAAGAAGTGTGCAAAATTTCTATAAGATCGGTGCATTTGTTTTTGAGAGATCACGGCCACTGACTTCAAAAATTTTGTTTTGAAGAAAGAACGATATACCTGCGATGCTCTTGGCCGATCTAGCCTAATGAGAGGAATTTCCGAAGGCTCTCTCCCCTAGCCGTTTACTTCAATTGACTTGAAACTTTGGGAAAATATTTTTGACATCTTGTACTATTAGGTGAAAAAAATGTTAAAAATGGATTTTTTGAAATTTCCAAACCCATGTAACCCCTGAAACAATATTGGCACATGCAATCTTGGTATATACATATTTCATGGTATATTTATCTTATTATTATGCAATGGTACAATGATTACTATCTAATCTAGCACCAGGTATGTGATATAATGTTCACAGCTTAGACATGTGAACTTTACTGATTAATTTGATATTGATATCTGCTCAATAGAATCATCATTTGATAGAATTCAGAAGCTTCTGATGTCTTTTTCTAGTTTGGAAAGTCATTCCCTCTCTCAGAAGCTTTCTTGGCTTTTATCGGACAAGGAGCACTTGTTGTCCTGCCTTGAACCTTGGGCTTTCTTGTGCCAGGAAAGTCTTGCAGAAGCTACTCTTATCTGTCTAAGAGCTGTCGAAAAGAATCAGCCCTCTCTTTTAACGGAAATTGATCCATGCTTGGTAAGTCTATCTACCTGAGCCTTACTATTACTGCCAGACTATAAAATATTTGATACCTTCAAGACCATTCCTTATTTCTTGTAGTATGCTAGGTATATTATTAACTTCGTCTCATGCTTGTTAATATTTATATGATGAAATTTTGCTATATATAATTACAGTTTCTTCCAAATTGGGATTTGGGTAAAAATAGTCCGAATAGGCATCGCAGATCATCATCTTATCCCACAAATCTATCTTATAAAAAGTGGGGTATTGTAAATATAGAGAATACAAATAGCTATGAAAAGTATCATACAGGTATAGCTGGGAGTACGGCGCAATCAAATTTGAATGATAGAAAGATTTCAGAGAATCCAAGCAGTATTATGAAGGAGAGGAAATGTAAAATAAATTCTGAGCCAGTGATAACAAAAACTGATATTGACTTCTCTCTGAAAGTGTGGAGTAGTCTTCCTACATTAAACGAAAATCATGAAAACCTTCACAATTTAACTATACCTCAGCCCACGAGTCCAGCCAAGTTTTTTATTGGTACAAACAGAACATCATACAGTTGTAGCACTGACTCGTATAAATTATCAAATGTAATCAAAGTTGATTATACTGAAGTCCAGTCTAAGGGTACAACATCAAACGTAGACGGAAAAGTTTTTAAAAAGAATAGCCCGGTAAGAAAGTCTCGCAAGAAAGTAAAAATCTTGCATGATAAGCAGTTAGATATGAAGTCAAGTGACGGGAGTTCAGATACTTTGAATTATGACGACAATATTGTGAAAAGTGTAACTGAAGCATTACCTAAGTCGCCTAAGAAACCTGTAGAGTTCAAGTTGAAGAATCTTACCAGCAATACGATTAAGATTGGAGCAACCCGAAAGACTGATATACGAAAAACAACTCTGCTACCAGATTCAGCTCCGGAATTCACCGGGTCGTGGAGTTCAGAAGTAGAAGGTCAGAAGGATTATAGAACACCAAAAAAAAGCTTCATGGAAGACGGCGGTAGTAGTGTGCAGCCAATGGCTACAGGATATTTTCCCAGGCCCCTCGAGGGTCAGAGTCTCACAAGCTTTTTGTCATCAGCGCAATTTACTAGGGCTAATGCAGAGTTGGATAGAGAAAATGCACATTTCAGTATTTCTGAAGCTATGATAGCAGCCATTGAACAGGTTTGAAATTACTCTACACTATTGCCTAAGATTTGATTATTCTTTAAAAGTCAGTTTAATTTGTAATTGTTCCTGATTGAATTGATTATTAAATTGTTAGGTGAAATGTAACAATCAGTTGAATTTGGTTGATGAAATAATTGATGAAAGTGATGAGGAGATCAATAATTTAAAACAACGAATTAGGCTACGACGGCGACAAAGACAACAGGAAAAGCAAAGAGGTGCATGGAGTCGTGATCTTCTCAGTGATGGGAAGACAGATAGTAAGTAACAGGTAACACTTTTGTAAATAAACGAGATTTTTCTGTGTTACTACAACTTTTTTATTTGGATGGAATATATTTCAGCTACAACAACTGATCAAAGTGTCAGTCCATTATCGACTTCACCAGGAACACCATCTGAAAGTATTTCAACAGATGATGTTGACGATTTGGAAGTTGGTGACATAAGAAATATTTCTCAACTAAGAAACTCCGGTAAGTTTACTTTGTGATCAATCTCAATGATGTATGTGTGGTGACTGCACATTTATTTTTTTCTGACATAAATATGTCCAATTCTCAGGTCTATCTATGTCCATGGGACCGTTATATTCGGAGGCTGAATTATGTAGAACTCTGACGAGGCATGGAACAGAATCAACACTCACTGAAAGCATTGTGTCTGCTGAAGGTGTTGCTTTGTGTCTCATAAGACGGTTCAGTGAAAAACAATTGCCGAGGGCTAGTGAATTGGAGTGGCTTGTTTCTGAACAGGATGCCCCACAGCAGGTAAAATATGAGACATTTAATATTGGTTTTATATGTATAATATTTCTTAAACTAAAATTTCTTCTCAAGTAGAAGATTTTATAGTTTGATAATATTTTTTCAGCTTCTTCCATTGCCAACTAGCTGGCCTGTTAGCCCTGATGAAGCTGAAAATGAGGATATGACTCAGGCGACCCTGTTGCGTGGAACGATGGAATGGGCACCTCCGCGGCCTCAAATCATTTTTACACCTCAACCAGCACCTGTGTGAGTTTGATATAAATTTTAACGGTACTTAAGGGCGAATGAATATTCAATTTAAATCCGTTACATCACTACATGTACAGACGGAGAATACTTATGGCCAAACAGAACTATCGGTGTGCAGGATGTGGCATGAAAGTTGCTGTAGAATATGCGAATCGATTTCGATATTGTGAATATTTGGGAAGATATTTTTGCACTGGATGTCATACCAATCAGCTCACTATACTACCTGGAAAAATTCTTTCCAAATGGGATTTTAATAGGTAATTTAATGATCAATCTTTAGAAGCTTAAAATTTTAGACTCTTAAGAAGTGATAATAATTAATAAATATTCAATTAGTAAATACACAGTTAGTTTACGTAAGCGTTAGTTTACATAAGCGAGACTATGGAAACTACATTTGATTGCAGGTATTCCGTATCAAATTTCTCGTATCGATTGTTGGATCAAATGACAGCAGATCCTTTGTTTCAAGTAAACGACTTAAATCCACTGCTGTATAGACGCATTAAACAATTAGAAAAAACTAGAATATTACGGACACAGCTGTTCTATCTAAAAGATTTCCTATTCACCTGCCGATTTGCTGTAGAGTAAGTGTTGGCAGTATTAGCATTCGATTTATAAAAGTCTTTTAGTCTTCCAGTAAAAGAATATAGCTTATTGAGCGGTTTTTCACCTGTTCTGTACAGATTGCAGGAAGCTTTACATAATGAACCAATATACATACTAAATGATCCACATGTATATGCTATTCAAGATTTTGTCCAAGTCAAAGTTGGACTGCTGCCTGAAAGATTGAAGGACTTAGTAGAAGCTTGTTCCAGTCACGTTGTGCAATGTGAAGTAAGCATCTTGCATCAGATTTTCACAATTCATCGGTTCAACCAATAATTGTTCGATTTCTCTACGTTTTAAGAAAATCGTTACTACATTCGCTAATAGAGGTTACACGTGAATTTTTAATTCTTTGGCTTATAATTATTCTGTGATTTTATTTTCAGCTTTGTCTAGCTCGGGGATTTGTGTGCGAACTATGCTGCTCGAAAGAAATTATATTTCCTTGGCAGGTGCTAAAAGTTATGAGATGTGATGATTGCGGAGCGTGTTTTCACGCCCATTGCAAACAGAAATCCAGTAGAAAGGAATGTCCGAGATGTAAACGATTAGAAGCAAGACGAACGCCGATGGAAGAGACATCTTGATCGATTATAAACATAGTTGTCACCCACAAGGTAGGTGTCACATGTCTCACATCACACCTTGTAATTCAGTTTCTGTATGTGTAAAGTTTACTATCGACCAGTGCTATTCACCTATTCTTTGGGTGTATATACGTACATAGGAAGCAAGTATTAGTAATTCAGTTTTTAACAGTATCGCGATGCATTGTAAAAATATGAATCGTGAACAATTTATCTAATAAATTCGAAGGTGTACATATAATTACGCGACCTGATAAACTGAAAAACTTTTACTTTTTCTATATGGATGTAAATTTAATCCATAGTAAGTTTTATAGAAAAGTTGTCTAAGTTAGTCTGTTGGAATATGACATAGATAACGTATAACTCAATCGAAACGCGGCTATGAAGCAGTTGAAGTCATTTTTCTTGTTGGGCAATCTTTTTCTTTGCTGAAAATAAATATTGCTAGTTGCTTATGAGACAACAAGTGCAGTTCTAAATCCCAAATATTCGATAAGTTTCAGACCTAGGTAGACACATAATACCGAATAAGTAGGGTCCAAGCTTAAGTCATGACTAAAAAATTGTGATATGATATATTATATTATTTATGGTGTAGTTCTATGGTATTCTGCAGACAATAACAACAGTTCTGTTTTGTCGTTCAAACTTCCCCGTATCGTTACTGAATGTCAGTTGAGGTATACTTCTCAGAACTTTCTGCAGTATGTAAATTTAGAATCTATTCAAAACAAATGATTATTTCAGCATTATTTCTGGGCGCCGGAAAGTTCCTTGCTAATGTATTGTTCTGATTATAAGTCAAGGTTTTTGGAGTAAAACATGATCAAAAAACTTTTATTTGACTAGTGTATACATCGAATTGCCGTTACATGTCTGTTTATAATATAATTTCTGAAATGGCGTCTTAGAATCATAAAGTAAATTATCATCAGGTTTCGCTAAATATGAAAGAATACTGGATATACCCACATCTAGACTTCAAATTCTCCAGCATTTATTGCTCTTGTTTCAAAATGAGCAGTAAAGCTTCGTTATCTAGTTGTTACAGTAAAAATGAGGAGGAATTCAATATCTATTCCAAGTTGTTCGTTACACGATTTTTAATCTTCTCCAAAAAGCCTGAATAAAATTCTAAAGGTTGTGTACACAAAGTTCTCAAAGAAATAAGATGAGCGGCAAAATGTCTCATTTCGTGATTCGGAGATATATGAATATTGTTACATCCAGTTGAATAACAGTGTACCTGCATTTTAAAAATTTATACCAATTATTGTTAATATATGTATGGTGTACTATCTGCCCAGATCAATAATTTTTAATAAAGAAATTTCGTTAATTATCAAATGATTCGCCGATGAAGGCAAATATTCTGTTAACTACCAACGGTTTTCCGTTTTTAGTTTTGAATTGGATACTAAATGTAAAGCTTAGAGCACAGTAAAATTGTATCAACTATACGGATCAAGCAAAAAAAGGTCCTGTCTTCAGAATCGTGGTGAATTAAATTATACAGAGTAATTGGAATAACGAATTTTCGATTTTGATGTTAAGGAATCAGCCGAACGTACAAGTACAAGGGAAAATTCACTGCCAGAATCAATCACATCTCATGATTTTATTAATTTATATTAACGTATTCGTTTATAATAATTCACATACACACAACAATTTATAAAAATAGATCATAGTACATTCATCGATGATAAAAAAGAAACATACATTACATTATTATTACCATTGTTATTATATACACTAAGAGAAATCTCAGATTTATGGGGCTCTGACACGCAAATACTGTTTTACGGTTTTTACTATTCGAAATCCGTAACAAAGAATTTCAGAAGCTTTTGGAGTTATATACAGCTTATTCCATTTGGAAAAGGGTCACGTATATATTGTACAAATTGATACGTGACGTTTGTACAAATATCTTTAGAGGCTTGTGTAAATCATTGAGACATTACTGATGTGGTTTCACATGCGTACTTTTGATTTTAAAATTTTTTGCCGATATAATTTCAAATTTTACTCATATATAAAAAAAACTCTAGGTACGAATTACAACTAACTAGCATTAGTTAAAATACATGTAGTTATTGTTAGTTCAGTCAGGAATTATTTTACGTAATATTGGGATTCTTATCACAGATTGCAAAGACATTCGAAGAACCGACTGAGAGCTGGCAAACATTTATGGTTTGACAAAGAAACAAATAGTAATGGATTGGTTATATTTTGTTTATTCAACTCTTTTTTGTGGTCGAATTTCATTACGCCCCGAGCAATCCAATAAGCACAAGGCACAAGAGGATTAGAGCTAATTTCCGTAAAATTCTTCAAAATTTACCTTCTACCCTGGTGGTATCATTTTTACCATCGCATCAGTCTGTCAGTCTCACCATCATACCAGTGGAACGAAATTCCATAACAATGCGCCACACATGAAAATTTTCTGCATTTTCAACCTTGTTCCGATAATTCTAACTTTATTATTTAGATGCGCTGCGAACGATAACGCTACCTTTATTATTCTTATTAATAATAATTATCATTTATCTAATATATTAAAATATAAATGTAGAAAAAAATATAAAATTAATCGGAATATATATGATAGCGTAATAAGACCGATATTAAAGTGAAAAAAATTATTCTAACCGTCAGAAATGAGTCATTAGTTCTGAGTAAAAGCGTGTGGCGCTAAATAAATTTTTGAAACAAGAGGGACAAAAAAAAAAAAAAAAAACTAAAATAATTCATAAATTCTGAGACTGTAGAGTATCATTGAAATATTAGTCATGTACAAATAGTTTAGGAATAAAAGGGTAATACTTAGTGTACATTGGTACAAACTCGGCTTCTACTTTGATAAAAATGTGCATATAAATTGTAAAAACTAGTTTCAAGTTTCTGCGTCAAATATTTCTAGAGTTAAAATGTAAAATATACGAAAAAAAAATTGGAAGAAAAAAGGTCGTAGCTAGGTAGTAATACTTAAAGTTTTTCGGTTTCAATTCTTTTCTCTTGCTTTAAACGGGGTACAGTTAGATTTTTAATGTTCAGGTTTGAAAAACTTTTGGAATCCTAACCAAAATTGTAAGGTTGGTATTTCAGTTAGGTTTATTTTATTTAAAAAAAACCAGTCAAGCCCCGTATCTAACTACTAATAATACGGTACTTACAAGTCTAACTATATATCTAATACTTCTTTCAGTGGCACTTTTGCGACTTCGAAAAATATCCTGAAAGAAAAAAAGCGGCATTGTTAGCACATTGTTCAATTAGTTATTGTAGAGATTAAAAGTTTATTAGGCAATGAGCTGGTAACGTTAGGCAGATTATATTAATTCGATTTACTTATGACTGTATTTGTTGCGAACTGTTGCTAATGCTTCTTTAGGTTTCCGGTGTAATCCCTGATTTAGCGCCAGCACGATTTCTTTAATCTCCTCAAGTTTGAGTCCCGTATAGTATTCTAAGGTTGCATTCCAGCCACCTAGATCCTTCATTTGCAAAGCAATGAATAGAGCAGCGGCTGCCATTTTACTATCGCTGTACATTATTGTTGCGTAATCCATTAACGAATACTCCAAGATGTAACGAGCCAGGGTTAGAGTTGGCATAGAAACTTTGGCACACTGTTCATTAAACCAATGGTGAATTAACAATTCATCATTTTTGAATTACTCGTAAGTTGAAAATCAGGTTCTAATAGTCCTTCAAATCAGTTTTTCATTTTTACATGTTATAATAGTGCGTAAGTACAAACCCTGGCGTATCTTCTGAGGAACCTGTAAGAAAGTGGAATGCCTAGGTCGAAGTCGATAATTTTCAAAACGTTAATTTCCATCCTAGTTAGTTCCCGACGTGTGTATGCACCATCACAGATGTACAAAAAGTCGTCGACCATAGGCGGAATTCTTTCCTGTTGATAGTGAAATTTGAGTAACTAGAACTAATAATTGGTTTCCGAACTGTGTTTTCAGTAGGAAATATCATAAGACTCACGTCAAATTTGCTTGCAATGAATAAACTTGCTGCACCTAAAAGTTGGAGCGTTTCTTTTCCAACCGTCACTTTAGTGAGGTACAAGTCTACTAATTTAACAGCTAGATACAAAGTCTCGTGGTTTAATTCAAAGGATTCTTGGACCTCAACCATCCAATCGACAAGTAAAGATCTCATCCATCGAGATAAACAAACTTGTCTTTCCATATAATCGCCAATCAGGAACAATGGCTAATAGAAATAGAACAGATAACCTGTTTATGCTAAGCTAAAATACATAAATAATGAATTGAACATTCCGCAAACTGTTTCATCTGAATTTAATTTACACTTGAGGTTAGTCAAAAGTAGAACAATTAAACATTTACCTCCCGGCTTTTGAGGTAATTAAACGTGTCCATTGCATAATAAGAAACTTGGTAAGGATCAGTCCAATTTTCAGCATCAAAATCCCACTGTACACCAGTGGGTAATTTGTTAGTAGGCGGAGCATCTAGGCGAGTTGCAATCGAAAGAGTAGGTATTTTTGGATCAGGTGAAGCCTGCACCTTCTCTTCCGGCTCTTTTGCAGTACCATCTTTGGCATCAACCTTTTATGGAGAGAAGATAATGCTAGAGATTACATATCAGGGTGGTCTTTAATTAGAATATGAATGAATTTTTCTGCAGCTATTCTTCAAATCAATGTAATACAATTTTCAGCTCATTTTGAAATTGCAGCTTTCTATCTTAACCATCAACCTTTCTTCTACAGAGCTAAATCTTTCCAGTAAAATTTGTTGGCGAATAAATTCTGCAATACTTAAGTGAGAACCATTATTGTGTACTCGAATTGTTCGAAATCGCTTCTTCTCACACATGTAACAAATTTCTTGATTTTAAAATTACTTTCTATCCAACAGATTTTTTTATTTACCCTAGAATTACTCTGTGTTGATTTTTTCAAACTCTCGTCAGCGTCTTCTAAAGCACTCACATACAGCGAACTATCTTCAGACTTTTCCAGATCTAAACTGCGCCTTGCATTTGCTATTTTAGCTGGGACTTCTACTTTATCATCTTCCTTTTTTTTGGCAGGTACACGTGCAGGTGGTTTCGGCTTGATTGGCACAACATTGTCTGGCTTAGCTAAAATCTTTCCTAGGGACTGTAGGGAAGTCGTGGATGGCTTGTTTTGGGTCGCTGCTTTCTTTGTGATCTTTTTAACATCATGGACTTGTGCGCCTAAGGACTTGCCGATGGCCTGTAAATGTCGACAAATGCGTTTTATTCATCAGTTTATTGATTATTTAGTTTTAATTAAGTTTAGTTGTCTAGTTTGGTACTGATACTCTATTCGACTGTTTGGAATCATTGCTTTTCTGACTTACATTGGTGATATTTCCTAATGCTGATCTTTTTGTTGTCTTTTCTTTCAAGGGAGAGGCATCTGCTTTGCGTTTGATCCTTGGGTCTTTTGCAACTGTCAGGTGCTTAGTGTTAGCTATTGAATTGTGACTTCTAGTTGTGATTCCTTTACGTATTACTATGCCAGTGGCATTCTGTTTGTTTTGGCCATTTAACACTTTGGTTGGAGCCATTTTCAGTAATACGTAAAGGGACAGTCAACAGTTCCCCACAAAGTTCTGCAAACGAATTATTTAAATCAAACACCAAATGGTAAACCTATTTTTTGCCGTACATGATGGGAAATTTCTCATTATATTACACTATGTACAATACATAGCATTTAAGTTTCTCTGTTTTAGTAACCATTACGTAAGTTTTTGTTACGAGGTTTTTTTTCATACTAGTTTGTCAAGTTTGTGATCTTTTTTTCTATCAGTTGAAAGAAGTATTTCGGATGTATTGACTTGTCACGTGATTACGCGACGCTATAACCTCAAAAGTAAATGAATTTTAACGTTAACAAGTAAATGCGAAGAACTGATTCTTATGCACTAGAATTGAACTGTTTGCATGCAGATTTGACAGTATTCTTAAACTTGACGATTAGCTTTAGTGAAAGTAAACAGTAGCGTTTTTATTTTATAAAATAATGCGATATTTTCTTTGGAATAAGTCAAAATTAAGCGTAAGACAACTCCTCTAGTTACATTGTAATAGATTTTGTCATATTTTTTGTAAGAATTTTAGGTACGGATGATGTAAGGTGAAGTGATTATCTAGCGACATTTTGGACTAGAGATCACGGTACATTCGAGTCAGAAATCAAAGGAATTTCAAAATTTTTCGAGGATAACGAACGAACGTCCCGTTGGTCGTTGGCATCGCCCAAAATGCCAGAGAATTTATTTACCGCGAATATTTCGATATAATTGTGTAATTATCAAGGCAATCTTCATAAGGACTCGATGGGATGAAGCACGGGTGATAAAATAAGTGAAAAACATGAAATGCTAATAAGGATATGATCTACAATTTGGCCAAAGGATCCACCATTTTTATCGTGACCTTAAAAGCGAAAGATATAATTTGGGGAATTATTTCTCCACATTTCTTCACATATATTCGTTACAAGGATCAAGAGAAGCCGCGAGACTTTTACCTTAATATTTATTATTCAATTCCTTGTGCCTGGGTCGTGTAATTTTTTTCATTTAACAAAAATCCGTCAACAACTGGTACGTTACTTTACTACTTTCCGCTCGTCTTGACTCAAGAGCAACTGAAGTTGACGCTGGTTCAAAATATCACAGTTAGAGATTTCGCGACATACGATTGGTTCAATGATTTTTCCACGGTCACGGCCCCTAGCGACGACCCATGCAACTAGCAATCACTTGACAAAATGGCTGCCGAGCACGATCGTTTTACTTCTCAGTACGTCTTGGTACGTCTGTTGACCAATTAAAACGAAGACCCGATATCTTTCTAATTCATTTTGAGGTGGAGAAAACCGTCAACGTACATATGAATTACGTAATTATTTATTTTCAGAACTATTTGCATTACCGGCGGCGAATGATCAAGCGTTGCTTGTCGCGCAACAAGTAGCCGCGGTGACCTTGCGTCTCGGGTGCCAACGATACGATCGTATTTTGTTTGTAAGCAAGGTCCACCACGGCCGCGGCTATTCGACGTTGAAAGACGTCATTATTTTCATCAATACGTGCGGAAAAAATGCAGGCTGAACGATTCACAGTTAAATATATCACCGTCCAAAATTGCTTCGTTTATTTACCAGGTACTTGGCAACGACAGCTTGCGACAAAGGTATGATCCAATTCATAGTTGTTCAAACCTGACTGATTGTTATTACGCGGCCATTTTGTTTTGATATCTTATCAATATGCGCATTTACTGTTTTCTGTAACTGTAAATTCCATTCATTATGTAACTGGACGTATGTCTTCTTACCCTCTTCGAGTATCTAACTGCAGTCGTTCACAATACATTAACTCAATTTTCCATAGATGGCGACATAAGTCAATAATGTCAGCCCTGAACCAACATCGGGCCTATTCAAATGAATCTACATGAGTATTGTTGATTGAATTACAGCCTAATGCCATCAGGATCACGCATCATGATCGCGACTTTTATTTCTCTTGGCACTCTCAGCCGAGTCCAGATCAATCCTTAAGGCTCAGTGCAACCTTTGCAAGAGCCTTGGGCATTCAAGAAGGAGATAATGTTCTTGCATCGTCTGAAGCTCATCCATCTGCTGTATCTAACGTCACTGTCATGCCAAAAAGCTCCGAAGACTGGGAAATTGTGGTGAGTTTTTCATTATTTTATATAGAATTTTAAACCTTAATGATGAATGTATAAACTTATTTTTTATTTATTTGGTTATCTGTTACATAGATTTGGTTTTACAGGAATTGCAGAGCAACAAAATACAAGAGTCATTACTAAACCAGATCAACATTGTCGCGGTGGACCAGCAAATTGTTGTTTGGATATCAAAGTTCCTGTCTGTTGAATTACATGTTGGTGAGTATATTTAATAATACACAAATGTTTACCCACAAGCCGATAGTGAGTTTAAAATGGTCAATCTGTCGCCAACAGGGATCTTGATCATAATTCCTAAGATCCAAAGTTTCCCTTTATCGAAATACCAATTCATTTCAAAAACTCTTACACAAGGACTAAGAAAAAAGTAATTTTTCACTTTTAAGGCTCACTTTTTCTCTTCAGAGTCTGTGGAACCTAGGTACAGGTATGGAAAGCTTCAACCGTTCACAGAGATAACAGTATCATTTCCGAAAAAGGAAGTAAAAGAGGATAAAAAAGAAAATTCATCTGATAGTCTTTGGGATACGTTTAAAAATGTGGTGCCGAATTTGTTTTCTGACACAGATAAGAAAAAAGAGGCAAATATTGAAGAATCTGTTGAGAATATAGTGGGAAAATATTCAAAGAAGAATATCATTCAGACTTTCCGGGTCCTACCTGTAAAAAGGATAGAAGACACAGAGGCCATGAGCACTGTAGATTCCTTATTGAGACAGCCGTACAATATTTTTATTAATCAACGTTTTTTACCAAAGAATTTCCATTCTGGAGAGATTTATTGCCGAGTTAAGAAAGTGAGGCAGAATACGCAATTCGTTAAAGTAACTAACACGAATTATTTGCGAACTAACAATACTGCAGGACTTAATTTAATAACAGAAGTAGTCGCCAAAATATTTGTACTGGAAGAGGTTTTGAAAAAGTGTTCATACTGTATTGACAGAGAATATTTTGCCAATCATTTGCTTTATAAAAGCGTCTACGTGTCGGAAAATCTCAGGCATAATCTCAAATTAAAAGTGGGTGCTAAAGTCACATTAGAATTGATTGAATACTCAGTGCAGCCTGTTACGGCTATAGAATTATTTCCACAAAACAATCCAGTTTCTTTGGAAGATTTTGAAAATTTCCTCAAAGAACAATCGATATATGATAAAGTGCTTATTAATTCATTATCCGTGCTGAGTTTGAGGAATGATAAGTCTTGCATTGTTCAATTCTGCCCACTCCCAACTTCCTACGCTTTGATAGATTTGTATGATTTGAAAACTACTCCTGTACATGTAAAGGATGTCGTATTTAGTGTGGAAAACGAGATGGAAAGCTTACAGGATCCAGAGAGTGTATGCTTGCAAACTATCTCAATGCGGTAAGTTGCCATTGATTTGTTATAATTGGTGAATTATTGTAACAAAATAATCAACTTTTTCATTCAACAATCATAATGGTAATGATTGTTTCAGAGGCTTGAGATCTCTTTTAACAGAATGTAAATCTATTTTGGGACTGAGTCTGGGCTTAGATCGAGCTTCAGATTTCGGATATGACAGAGAAAATATTCTAATATGCGGAAAAGTTGGTAGTGGAAAGACAACTGTAGGCCAGATTTTGAAAGAGGCTTTTAGAGAAGTTCCAAATTTTGTTTATGTGCACGTGATTGATTGCAAATCATTAAAAGGTAGGATAATCGTAACTTCGAATAAACATGTATTCCAGTTTTTAACTCTAAATTTTGATCAATCATATGTAATTGTTTATATATTAAAGAAATTATTTCTACAGGTAAAAAAATGGAAACATTACACAAAATCTTCCTGCCAGCTATTCTGGAGTGCGTTTACTACCAACCAGCCATTTTATTTATCGATGATTTGGACAGTATAGCAGGAAAAATTCTGGCTGATGAAGAGAATACTCCGGATGCAATCAACACTGTCAGGTAACTGACTCACATTGATGGATACTATACTACGCAGATATGTATGAACTTCGACTAATTTCTCCTGAAAATAAGTATTATTGTGAATTGCCTGATCATTTTCAAAATCAATTCAGCCGTTTTTCTCGCAATATTAATTCTGTTTTGTAATAAAATCTTCGTTTCTCATAGAACTGCTGACATGCTGTTGAACCTTATAACTGAGTATCAAGCAGTAAATTACGTTGCTGTTGTAGCTACCTGTATAAGTATTGACAAAATAAATAGGAAGTTGGCTGCTCCACGGGGTATTCACCTCTTCAGAACTATCCTATCAGTGCCTGAATTTGAAAAGGTATATTAATTTCTATACCTATTGGTAAATTGACGGGTAATTAAGTAACTAACTGAATTCTTCAACATTTTTTTTTATCCAGGAGGATCGAATGGACATTCTCCAGCTAGCTATGAAGTCAAAGTTGCAAATATCAAACGACGTCGATTGGAATCATTATGGCAATAAAACTGAGGGATGGACAGCACAAGACTTGACCAAATTCGTAGAAAAGGCTGTCTTTAGTGCTTGGAGGCGACACGGTAATTTTTTAGTAATAGATACATTATTATTGATGATTGTTAATTAAAAGAGCCTCCCTCAAATAAGGGCATCTTTTTCCATTTTGGCGTCCGCACGAATTTGTCCGCAACAAGGGTCAAATGATACTTTATGATTTCTTAATACTCAGAAATAAGTTTTAGCCTGAGCATACGATTGCTTCCGAAGATATGGGGGAGCAGCGTCATCAAGTTTTTATATGTTCAGTAAATTAGCCCTCAAAAAAAAAAAAAAAAACCAGCTTGGAAGAGTGACCATGATATTCCCAAATTAAACCCCTCAAATAGGGTGCGGCTTTACTGATTTATTTTAGGAGTATACAGATATTTTTACTGTGTTACCGAATATATCAAAATTTAAAAACTGCTCCCCCGTATCTCTGGAATCATTCGACCATTGTTTCGTAAAAAGACGTGCGGGTCCCAAAATGGGAAATTTTTTAAGCGAAGCTCTTTCGATGCAAAAAAGGATAGTAGCAAGAATTGCGTTTTCTGTTATAGTCAATAGTGGCTTGACAACTCCTTTGATAGCCTGCGACGAAGATCTGTCCCGAAGCTTGGACAAATCTGTACCAATGTCCTTGCAAGGCATTGATCTATATTCTGGGCCTGGTTACGCATGGTCAGACATAGGTGGATTAGCAGAGGTGAAGCAATCGTTAATAGAGCTTCTTCACTGGCCCTTGAAGTACCCAGAACTTTTCAAAAATGCGCCAATAAGACAGCAAGGTGGGGTATTGCTCTACGGAGCACCAGGAACTGGTAAAACCATGCTGGCAGGTGCAATTGCCAAAGAATGTGGATTGAATTTCATTAGCGTTAAGGTAACAGATAAGAATTAAAGACGAAGGAAATGACAAGATACTAGTTTTGTGGAAAGTAACTAGAATGTTTATATTCCACTCAGGGTCCAGAGCTGCTTTCGAAATATATTGGAGCTAGCGAGGAGGCTGTGCGAAATGTATTTGAAAAGTTGGTAATTTTCTTGTGATCAAGAAATGATCTTGCCACATTTTATCCACCTTTATTCTTTTCTACAGAGCAAACAGCGCCAAACCTTGTGTATTATTCTTTGACGAATTCGACAGCCTTGCGCCAAGGTATGAAGCAGTATTAAGAAGTTCTGTGTTCATCCGGGAAAACGAGTGAATAATATTATTCTCTTGATCATTGGCAATAATCAAATTATTATTTTTTTCCTTACGCAGACGGGGCCATGACAGCACGGGGGTCACTGATCGTGTCGTGAATCAGTTTTTGGCTCAATTAGACGGTGTTGAAGGTAGGCAAGGAGTTGCCGTGGTCGCCGCCACCTCACGACCCGATTTACTAGATCCAGCGCTTCTGCGTCCAGGGCGTTTAGACAAATCTTTGCTTTGCCCGTTACCAGATAGGGTACTAATTCGTATTCAAATATTAATTGACGAAAAAGCGAATCAATGGGCATGCTTATTGATGAAATAAATACGCCACGTATCGCGTTTTACTCGTATGTACATCGCTACCTACAAAATTTATCTAACTCGCTTCTTTAACATGTTTCAGACGGAGAGAAAAGAAATACTAACAGCTCTGTGCGAATCGCAAAAACTTGATGTGAGATCCTTGGACTTGGATACCCTGGCAGCTGAAACAATGGGCTTTACAGGAGCTGATTTGAATTCTATTCTTTCTCAAGCAAGAATTACCGTTTTAGAGGAGGATTTGGCTGCTGTAAAATCGGTAAGTTATTATAACTATAATTCAACATACACTTCTCGCAAAAATTAAGGGAACAACAAAATTTTCGAAATTTTTTGGTGATTTTCAACAGGCTGTATTTCAGTGAAAAATGGTCGTACAAGAAATAAAAAAACAAAGCTTTCAAAGCTTGAAGACTCTAGTTTTTGAATTTTTTGGTTAAAAATTTTTCGAAGCACTATTAGCCATGCAATCCTTGGATAAAGCACGAAGAAAAAATTTTCAAAATTTTTTACATTTTTTTTTTCGCTGTACGGGCATGGAAAAATTTTTTCGAGCTAAACCAATGCATAGGTCGCATAGCCTGTTTATTCAGCTTCAAGATGCTTTTTTTTAAACCTCGATACGACCATTAGTCTTCGAGATATCGAATTTTGAATGCCAAAAGATCCTTTTTCACTCAACTGCCGATATCTCTGGAACTACTGGTCGCACAGCGAGCCAAAGGGCAGTTTCTTTTTCTGCAGAAAATTTCCTACAAAAATCTGTCATGGTTGATGTCAAAAAAAATTTTTTTTCCACCGGTAGCATTAACGTGAAAAAAGAGCAAAAAAATGCCATTTTGCCTTTTTTTGGATAATCGACTGTATCTTCGTCAATATTGGGGGAAAAGCTTAGGTTCGAAGAAAATTTTACAGCCTATTGTACCCCAAAGGTCCCCCTAAATCGGTAGATCGATCGGTTTAGCGGTTTTCCTGGACCGATTGATTGAAACTTTTAAAAAATTAAGGGAACAAGGTTTTTGTTTCTTAAGGAATTTTTGGATAATCGACTGTATCTTCGTCAATATTGGGGGGAAAGCTTAGGTTAGAAGAAAATTTTACAGCCTAATGTACCCCAAAGGTCCCCCTTAATCGGTAGATCGATTGGTTCAGCGGTTTTCCTGGACCGATTGATTGAAATTTTGAAAAAATCAAGGGAACAAGGTTTTTGTTTCTTAAGGGACCTTGTTCTCTTAATTTTTTCAAAATTTCAATCAATCGGTCCAGGAAAACCGCTGAACCGATCGATCTACCGATTAAGAGGGACCTTTGGGGTACATTAGGCTGTAAAATTTTCTTCTAAACTAAGCTTTCCGCCCAATATTGACGAAGATACAGTCGATTATCCAAAAAAAGGCAAAATGGCATTTTTTTGCTCTTTTTTCACGTTAACGCTACCGGTAGAAAAAAATTTTTTTGACATCAACCATGACAGGTTTTTGTAGGAAATTTTCTGCAGAAAAAGAAACTGCCCTTTGGCTCGCTGTGCGACCAGTAGTTCCAGAGATATCGGCAGTTGAGTGAAAAAGGATCCTTTGGCATTCAAAATTCGATATCTCGAAGACAAATGGTCGTATCGAGGTTTAAAAAAAAGCATCTTGAAGCTGAATAAACAGGCTATGCGACCTATGCATTGGTTTAGCTCGAAAAAATTTTCCCATGCCCGTACAGCGAAAAAAAAAATGTAAAAAATTTTGAAAATTTTTTCTTCGTGCTTTATCCAAGGATTGCATGGCTAATAGTGCTTCGAAAAATTTTTAACCAAAAAATTCAAAAGCTAGAGTCTTCAAGCTTCAAAAGCTTTGTTTTTTTTTTCTTGTACGACCATTTTTCACTGAAATAAAGCCTGTTGAAAATCACCAAAAAATTTCGAAAATTTTGTTGTTCCCTTAATTTTTGCGAGAAGTATATATCAGTTGATGCTTTTGTGGCGATCATGTGGACTTTTGTGTTATCGCTCTTCACTCTTTGCTATTTTTAACCCCTACGAAATATCAACAGATGTGTATGTATTTTCTTAGCCATTTAAACGGTCACTTGCATGTTCAATCATAAAAGGTACAGAGCGGTTCATGTGACTCCAAGATTTTATTGGAATGCCATTTCTGTTGAGATTTAAAGTTTTTAGGTAAAAAAAAAAATGTGATAATTTCAATAGACTGTTTTGTGATCGTTTTCTTTGATATTTGCCATGATAATTTTACCAGACTAAAAGAAATGCAAAAATGAAATTTTCAGGACAGACAAGAATTGGAATTTGTTCAATTTTGGAAACCTCTCTGTATTGTTGATGGTTAATGATACTCATTCGGTTTCTCTGTCTTTTGCTAATTTGAGCATCTAATAATTAAATAAAACTGCCAAGTTATATTTGAGTGAGCAGCTTTTCGAGCGCTACCATTTTTTCGAAAAATTAACGTTATTGAAGATATATTTTGGGGAGAGAAATACCATTTTGCACACGTGTGTATCTCTTTCGATTGCCGGCCATTTGGCTTCAATTACCTTTGAAAACGAATCGTTACGATAATTTTAAGTTACCGCCATAATACGCGGTACTGAAAATGACTATACTTATAGCGTATCGATGTTTCTGTATAGCAAAACTTCAACTATTAAGTTGAACAAAGTATTTGAGTGGACTTGAATCGTTTATTGAAAAGAAATCCGGGTGCCATTTTTGCCGTTAAAAATGTGCTCATGCACTTTCCACGTTCTAGATCAAAATAGTGTCGAATACAAGACTAGTGTAACAAGACATCATCGAAGCGAATTAAACCTAAGCCGGGACTAATGCGAATAAGATGGTGACATTAGCGAAGCATGTCTAATTAACATAGTTTCTAATCATTGCCTTCCAACGATCTGCTATGTGCTGTGAACTATCTGATTTCGCGTTTACGCTCTGAGCGCCCCTTCCGTCTTGCGATATTCTCCCGGTATGGTGCAAATTGGAGTCGTAATCGTGGAATATCTCATAACACATAGAGAAACGCGGGACTGTCGTGCACGTATACCTATATCTATACATATAACTAAGCAATTTCACTGTGATCTGCTTGTTCTGGGATAATTTATTCATCAAAGTGAATATAATACTTCATTCACCGAATAAATTCATTCGCAAAAGAAAAATCATGAATTTATTCTGCGTACGTTTATGAAAAGAAAATTTGAATCTGATTGCATGTGATCGTTTTTCGCTTTAAATCTCATTTATTCCCTGTAATGTTTGCTATGTTTATTGTTTATATCACTTTCTTTCTATAAAAATGAAAATCTATTTTCAATGTGATTTTCATCGTCTGAATGCTTTTACCGTTTCTTTTCCGGCTCATGCGTATTCAAATCTCATTTATACGCTTGTGCTTTCGTGGTGTGTAATTGTTTAAAAGTTTATGCGCATGCGGATAACAGACTTGGAGCGCATGACTACACATCCCCGATACTTCCTCCTCTTGCTGCTAGGAGTCGCATACCCTCCACCGCTGCATGCGCTTTTGCCGCCTTTCTCGCAGTTAAAATTTGACCGAATGCATTCAAGTACTCGCTCTTGCTGAAGAAAAGCATACTTACCTGGCGCAGAGGATACCGTGATCAAAAAGGCGGTTCCTCCAAGACGAGGCTCCTCCATTGCACTACGGTCGAGCTGAACCTTGCGAATATCCCTAATGTGGATATCTCGGGCGTATTATTTTTGGTAGTTGGGACTGCGTACGCGCTGTCCCAGACATATGAAACAACACAGAAATATATTTCAGTCGGAAGTAAAACTGGTAGGATCGACTCATGGCATCTACGGCATTCTCGCGTACACGCGAGTATACCGAGTATACGTTGGCCAATCACAGGTGGGGGTAGGAGGATAAACGTGGTTCACATTTGGAAGAACCATACAACTTGGGAAAGCGCATTGCCGGACTCGTTCATGCGTCGAGTGGAGTGACGAGAATAGTATTTGGCCCGCATACTAATCGGGCGGCGTTTATAAACTTTACGGATTCCTTGTTCTTTGTCACACTTTAGGGGCCTCCTGCACTATTTGTTTTCTATCTGGCTACTCGGCTTCAAGTGCTGCAATTCTATAGGTTAGGCCGTGCGCTTTCCAAGAGTATATGGAGAAGTATTTCAATCTCATATGTGTTTTGTAATGACGTTTTGATTTTGGGAATTTCTCAGCACGGAAGGGAGATTTCCGGTTCATTGGGTACTGTCGGTGTGACTCAGAGACATTTGATCGATGCATTGGCATCAACGAGACCGTCATTGAATGGGAGCGAGAGGGCTAAGTATGACAGAATGTAAGTTGCGTCTAATTTTGAAGACGTGCAATAGTTTTACAAGGAAGGTTGCGATATGCGCTTCTTTCTTTCTTCCGAGTCTTTCGTTGTTTTATTTCAATATCTTCTTTATTCTCTCACTTTTCAGCTATGCAAAATTCTCCAGGGCCGAAGACTTATCCGAGGATATTTTGAAGAACAGTCAAAGAGCTACGCTAGCTTGATGAAAATGAACTGTACACATTCAAATTCATTGGATAATTACTTATTATAATGACTCAATAAATATTTTGTGCATAACGATGTATCGAAATTGATAATTGATTTCTTGTGAAACTTTGCGTCTGCTCAACGCTTCTGCAGCGACATGAGTTTTATTTTTCGTCGATTCTGTAAATCATGATCTGCGATCGCATCTGATTTTTGTGATAATTCCAACTTTACATGTATATTAGGAACTACGGGATATACAGAAGTGGTGGATAAGGTATTTTTGAATCGCGGCTGCGTATCTTAATTGGCTAGGTCATAATGAAGCTTTAATTACAACTAAGCATAATCCAAGGGCTGTGTAGAGCCGGTGTTTCGCCCCCTCCTTCCCTCCCCCTGCCCGCTACCCCATTCCGGTTAAGTTGTCGGTACGCCAACAGTCTGAAACACACTCACTCATTCCAGCCCGTTCGCTTTCCTGCTTCTCCGCCTTCTCGCCTGCGACTCAGCGCGGAGTAAAGTTTTCGTATTAATAATAATCAGTATAATAATTAGTATTTTCACGGACGACTTAACAGGAAGGATGCTAGCGCGCGCAACTTCAGAGCGCTCAACTTCACCTGGATCTTGATTTCAAGTTCTATACTTTGGTAACGCGCACATATTTCACGACGCTAATGTCCTGACAGATAAACTACAATATTCTCTGCCTTATGCGGAATTCGGTACGATTTAATTTAACTTTCAAACAAGATTTTTGTCTCAGAACTTTCGGATATGTGCATCATCGTTTAAGGATTTGATGTATCTCAGTCGGCACTTGTAATATGTTTAGTCAGGCGCAAAAAAAAAAAAAAAAAACTCTTTTTAACCGATAATAAAGTATATTACGAAAAATTACATTTACATTTGTTATACAGTATAATGTATATCAATGATGTAACGAATGTAAATTTTTGAGTATTCGCGAATGCGAACGCGGATGCGAATTTTGTCATTGATATTCGCTAATGCGAATGTGAATATAGATTCTAAATTTGGTGCAATTTCTCTATGGCTAAAAGTTGACAATTGATTAACTGATACTACATTGGTACACTATGCAAGTCGCACCCACACATTTAGCGTCGTTTGTATCTTGTTCCGGAAATCGCCGAGCTGATCCGAACTAAGCCGATTCTTTGTTTGATTATTTAATGACAAATTGATAACATAAACAAAATAATTTTGAAGTTAGAGTGCGATTCAAACGTGAAGAGAAACTTTCATAATAAAAGTTTATTTTGTAACTAATGTGTTTTGTCTTATCTCATATTGTTTTCATAATTTTTCTAAGCAAAATATTAATTATTTGTGACAATTACATTCGAAAAATATTCGCCCGATTTTTGCGAATGTGGATGCAAATGCGAATATACTTTACATCACCAGTACATGTACAATGGTTAGTGATGCAGAGACGCGGCAATGTCAATTTGTGTTTCTTTAACTTTTTATCGTTTTTATCGTACACAACATACGAGTTGACGACGAAGGCGTGAAAGATTCAAAATTTAGCTAACAACACTCCATTAAGTAAGAGTTTGGCAACGAACTTTTCTTCGACGATGCAAATGAATGAACGGTTGGCATAAAAGTAAATGTAATTTGATTTATCATTGGCGAGAGTTCTTAAAATATGCGATTATTCGAAAGAATTAGGCGGTATTCAGGCCAGTAAGAAATCACGAGGCATTGTCGATCTTTTCCTTGCATTCCTTGTCAAGATTTCTCCTACCTCTTGCCCCTTCGCCTTCTTCCCGCCCTTTAAGCCAGAGCTCAGAGATTCTTCGTAAACTTGGCTCCTTCGAAGGTAATCGTATTAACTTGGTAAGAAACTGTAATCATCAGGTGTATAAAAATGCGACAACTAGCACAATTTTCGTTAACTAATGTCCTTCAACCTCGCGTAACTCGGTTAGCCTGTAGGATTCGTCCTCGCGTTTTGCAAGTGTTTGTTATGCCGTATCACTCCACCATTTTATATAACGCGGCCGTTTCAACAAATTGTTAGACGGTAATTTTCACCCGGGCTGCACAATTTTTATCACTTGGAATACTTACCTACGCCCTCCTTATACCTTTACTTACACCAGTGCGCGCCTCTCTTGTAACTGCGATTGTGCCAGACTCCGGACGCTACAAGATAAGGAGCTAAGGCGATTATGAAATCGCTCCTAAAATGTATTCCAAAAGCTTACGCGAAATGGACCTGAAACAAAGAGCTTTAAATATGGTTATTACCTCCCTGCTTCCACCGAACCTACATTCAGCCGTTCCCTCATTACCCGAAAGAAACCCCTTCTATTTTTTACCCCGACACATTACATGAAATACAAAATTTACTTGCTCTTTTTCTGCGGCACGTATATTTCTCAACAACTCAATTCGTTTGCTATAAGCCATGGCAGCAAGAATAGATACTTTCTTCACGTTCAATTAAGTTTGTACCCTGATAAACGATCAGTTCATTTGTCACACCTTTTATTGCAATCGTGCATTGCACCCTGATCACTCTGTAAATTTTTTATTCAAATTTTTTCTTTCGAACTAACGAACAATAATGCATCATGAATTTATATGCATAATAGTCTCTTATAAGTATTCGTATGTGTCACTGAAGCAATTTGAAATTAAGGATGTACCAAACATACAGTCTAGTCAAAGAGCTGCCAAGATAGTAATATGATATCAGGGAAGTTTGAAAGTGCAACTTAAGTTAATCGAATTTAATCTAGTTGAAGCAATATTCCCGAAAAGAAAAAAAATAAGACATTTAAAAAACCGAGAGACATAAATTCCTGCTACAATAGTACAATTATTGGATAACTTTAAACGAATCTCACCATTGAATGTTTTGTAGAGTAAAAAAGAAAATTTTTTGATCGACTGTAACGACATTGTAGGACTGTTTGCAAATGACGTCTCTACAAATCTACACAATTAGATTTTGGATGACAGTGGAGTATTTAGGGATTGGGTTACTATTCATGATTTATAATGATTTGACTAACCATGGCTCTTTTTGCCAACTGAGAAGCCAAATAGAAAATGTGGCTGTTGGTTTGGGGAATTAATTTACGAACAAAATTAGCACTAGTGGATTAAAACCGCTTGGACAATGAAATGTTTTCATTGTAGAAATGATTTAATAATTAGATCTCTTCAAAGTCAATAATTGTTCTATTGTGGGTTTAATTTACGGGAGTATTGTTTCAACTAAATTCAACTCGATTGACTTTAGATGTATTTTCAAACGTTCGTCATATCATATTTCTGTCTCAACAGCTCTTTGACTGGACTATACCTTTGGTACGTTCTTAAGAATAGACCCACGTTTTTGAATAATCGAGTTCTTTACTTAATTTTTATGGTCAAAGTTGACCGTGATGTAGGTATATCAACTCAATGAGTTACCACAGTGTTTCACGAAACGTTGGGTAAGAAAATACTCACGTCTACGCCTAAAAATATGCAACATCCAGTTCTTTTTACTGGCGCCTGCACCGACTGCAGCCTACTTCTCATCCTGTATATATCCGCCAGTATTGACGCAGGCTTTTGGAAACCGTTAACGCGCTAGGCACTAGGTGGCGTACGTGACAGCGACCTCCGGGGTCTTTCTCACAAGTAAAACTGACCGCGATTTGTTGAAGTAGCCTGCTGAAACGTGCCAAAGCATACTTACCTGGCGCAGAGGACACCGTGATCAACAAGGCGGTTCCTCCAAGACGAGGCTCTTCCATTGCACTACGGTCGAGCTGAACCTTGCGAATATCCCTAATGTGGATATCTCGGGCGTATTATTTTTGGTAGTTGGGACTGCGTACGCGCTGTCCCAGACATATAGATGCAAACACAGTACAGCGGCGAATATAGGTGATCTACTCATCCACTCTGACATCCGCTCGAGATGCAATGATCAATCTGATCGACCATGTATTAACGTCACGATGGCGCGAACTTCCACCGATCGGGAGGTAAATAGAGGGCACGTGGTGTTTCCAAAAGACCTTCGTTCTTTACCTACGAACATGGTATTTTCGGGGTCCCGTCTCGCCGCGTAGTGGGGTCAACCATCCGTGATTAGTACGTATTCCATGCAATACGCAGCTGGTATATACATAAGTGTGTATTTTACATACGTAGATACAGTCATAGCTGGGCAGAAACCGCGAGAAAACTCGAAGCGTCGGTTGGGACTGAGGGGAATGGTGAGGGGTGTGGAATAGGGCAAAGTGTCCCCGCTGATAAGAGGAGCAAACGACACAACCACAACTGTTTTATCTTCTTCTCAAATCGTCCTCCGCCATCACCGAGTCGCCGCCTTTTCCCACTCCCCTTGACTCTCTTCCATTCCCTTCTTCGCTCAGTGCCGTTCTCATCTCCTATATTATTATACCGTGTCTCTCGCGACCGGAAGTCGCTAAATATTTAGTTCATTTTACCGTCTGTTATTCAAACATAGGTATAATATCAAGGTTCTATCTGCTGATAAAATTTGCATATGGACAACAATTGGCGTGTTATAGATTTCACCGACTTATATTGAATGTGTAAAGTGATTCTTGTCCTTTTTCATTACCCCTTGTTACTCCGCGCACGGATGAGTTGGTCCCTAAACGCATTGGTACATACATCAACGATGGGGTCGAAAGCACTAGGGGATTGTTAGACAACAATCACGATGTCATTTCGGGCGAGCGTTGGACCGCGAAATGGTTGACTGGCCTACAGTCTAAGGGTGCAGAGGCTGCTGGGGACCGCTCGAGTAATGCAGATTCGCAATAGCGATTGCGGTTCCGCAATAGTCAACCTCGCTATTTGTGGTCGTCGACTATTAATTATCTATCGGATAACAAGTTTCGCTCCAAGTACCTCGACAGTTCCTCAATTTTTACAGCATCCCTTTTGCTCATTGTATTTTTTTAGTAATTATAAGATAATGCAAGAGAATCCTTATCCGGTTTTGGCCAATTCTTATCGACTTAAAAGAAAAGAGAATATGTTTCTCGATTAACACATCTATAGATTTTTCTGGTTGCGAAGATTGGTGCGGTGTAGTGTGGGTGAAAGTAGGAAAACAACGTAGGCAAACCCATCAAGCGATTTCACAGGCAATTATGTAGGAGCCGGGGGTACGGGGTGACAGAGGATGCGGGGATGGTTACACTTATTTAACGCCAATGTGGTTCTGCAGGGGCCGTTCCACGAGGTGCCTGGTTCGCGTCAATATTCCATTTGCGTGAAATTGTCAATGATAGAATGGCAAATTGAAAAGTTTGCTTTCAGCATTCCCCATGCACCATCTGCATGGACGTATTACAGGAATGGATTTGTACAAACACTCGATGTCGAGGAAAATACGCGTTCGAAATGAGGGTTAATCCGTCGCTAATATTCCAGCCGAAATGTAATGCTAGGATGTGAAAATTACGTTGTACTTAGAAGCTTGATTAGAAAGAACCTGAACGAGAAATATATTTGTGGGTTGATATCGCGTTTGTAATTTAAAGTTCCATTTAATTTGGTCAATATTCACTTTAGCCTTTCTGCAGACTTAAGGATTGCTTATCAAAGCGGCAAATAATCCGAACAGATTTTTAACAACGAGTTTAAGCTTTTCACGAAGATGTTGATTTTATAAATAGCTCATGCGTTCGGCATGATTTTTTTGTTTTCTGTCTAGGATGAAAACAATTTCTGTTTCAATTATACCATCGCCCACGCATCACATGTACGTATTGTTTTTGAAAGATCTTCGAGTGCTGAGATCGAATGAAAAGAAATATAGCACTTCTGGTCAGCCTGTTTATCTAGGTCCGCGATAACCGAGTTATAGCTCACTTATCAATGCTTTCGTTTCATTCCATTCATAGAATTGAGTATCGATGCGCGCTTGGGGAAAGGCCATAAGGGCTTCTCTCGTATTGCTACAATTATTATCGAACCAAGAACAGGGAATAGGGAACTCGCTCGGTTGCCCCCTTTGATCTCTTCACAGATGTCTTTGTGTCAACAGATCATGACGGTGCATGTGATATTTCGTGATAATTCTTGTTTCGAATGATCATTTGTTTCCGGTAAATTACTCGTCGATGATATAAAGCGAAGGAATGGACGTTTTACTTTTCGCAAGATTTGCTTCGTCGGGTAGCATGCGGTGCACGTTCATGCATACCTACATGCACAGGTACACTTATATGTCTATCCGAGTAGGGACAGGGAGGAGTTGAGGTGATTGTGGGCAACCGCCCGCGTCATTTCATAGCTTGGAGCGTTGCTGTGTGCCAAGTTGGTGGGTTGAATTTGCCCCGCAGGCCTGCGGACCTGATGGAAACAAGAAATTGCCGCAAACAGGGTTACGAACGCCTCGACGCCTCGTAAATATCGCGTAACTGCCTCCAGGGTGTACGGATTGAAAAGTCGAAATGGCTTTTTCGAATAAAACACAAACCAAATTTATCCTCACAGTTTCATTCCTGGCAATGCACTCTACCGTTTTAATCTTATCGATAGATAATTATTTACCGATCGTTTTACTTTTCTTGGCTCGTCGACTTATCATTGCGATAAGTATAACTGATGCAAAAAAATTCTCTTCAATTTTCACAGCTTTGTTCCGGCGTTTTCAGCATTTTTAGGCAAATGCTGTGACGTAAAAATCGCGTATTAGGTGAAGTCATCTGATAGATAATAATGTCATGAAACACTGAGCAGTAATTATCGAAGCGTTTTAAAAATCAATCGTCGTGTAGACATGTCGTAATCAGTTAACTAAATCATGCTTAATCTATCCCGTATTTGACGTCACTATGACTCAGAATAATGAATAACTTCATAATGATCCTGGAAGCAAGTCTCTTCAGGCTTATGTTTCGCTCTCAGGTTTGAGCAAAGAATATTTTTCAACGTCTTTCTTTGTAGCTTCCTTTGTATCTTTCTTTGTACGTCTGACGTCCAGAGAATCACGTAATCTTATCAGGACGGATACGCGGCGTGTAGAACTTGATAATAAAACGCACTTGCCAAGAGGGCTGACTATTGGAGTCCCTCATTTGGATTGGTTCTTTCTACTTTTTTTTTGCTACGAACAATAAACACTGACACGATCATTCTATTTGTAAAACAGAAGCAAGTGAGTTGCACACAATCGATTCATAATCTTAGTCATTGTGGGTACAGAATCTATGACTCCGTCAAAGTCAACCTTGCAACTCTTTCCACTTCACACTTTGGCTCGACTTTCTCGAAGCGCGTAGCCACTGCACACCATAAGAAAATATGAAAAAATGCAAAGACGCCCGGATCGTCTTGATTCGGCAGGGGAGACACTCGCTCGGGTTTGTATTCAAACCGCTTACCCAGCTGCCTATCTTTTTATTCAAGCTTCACCGAACGTTGATTTTTGTCCGCGGTCGCGGCGCCTGGGGGGTAAAAAAGAATGGAAGAAAGAAAATGAACGATTTAAAAAAATTCTGCCGATATCCGAGAAGTGATTCTACATCGTGCGATGTTTATAATCACCTGGAAAGAATAGTTTTGTAGTTCCGTTCACAGGCTCAATTCTCGAAGGTCTAGAAACAGCACACTATGGTCGTTATAATTGTATCTATTGTCATCGCAACTCGCCAGGCTTGTCCTACAGATTCACATTCGGCATCCAGCATGTAGCTGCGCTAGTTCGCAAACATACCGCTAGGTGGCGCAGCCTTGCCTGGGCGTTTCGCGCTTGTAAAACTGACCGCCACTTGTATAAGTAGTCTGGCTAGTTCGCAAATATAACGCTAGGTGGCGCAGCCTTGCCTGGGCGTTTCTCGCATGTAAAACTGACCGCCACTTGTATAAGTAGTCTGGTGACCCTACATTGAGCATACTTACCTGGCGCAGAGGATACCACGATCAACAAGGCGGTTCCTTCAGGACGAGGCTCGATCCATTGCACTTCGGTCGAGCTAAACCCTTGCGAATATTCCTAATGTGGATATCTCGGGCGTATTATATTTGGTAGTCGGGAACTGCGTTCGCGCTTTCCTGATGTAACCAGATTCCATGGCATCAATTAGTGCCTTGAGCTACGGATTTGCTGAGCGGTGAGTGACACTTGTCATAATTACCGAGCCAGCTTGGGCGATATTCGCTGTTTTATCGGTTGTTTCATATCGATGTGCGTCGCGCTCTTCTATATCACTATTCATCAGTATTATTGCTGGTCGAATATCGATCTATAAAATACGGATGGTTATATGATACGTGGAAAAAAGAAACGTAAAACTGCTTTAGGCATGATTTATTTATTTAGACTTTAGTACTATAATTATTTATTCTGTATAACATTTTTACCGTACAGAAAATTTATTATAATTATCGACGTAGAAATACATAATAACTCGATAATTAGATCTTATCTTACATACACGGTAGAAAACTGCATTTAATATGAGAATTTGAGATTTTTTTAAATTGAATTTTGTTAATACTCATGTCGATATTGCAGTAAAAGTATAGATACTACCGATTATCGAGTATGTAAAACATCGATGAAAAACTTCGATATTTTGACCTGTGATTATCGATATCGGTAAATATCGATAGATATCGCCCAGCACTATACCGGACGCTCGTGTCTCTTTTCCACATATTCTAGTCTCTCATTGTTCGTTACTTTATATGTCATTTTGGAAGGAAGAGGCATTGGAATGGTTCGGATTTTACGGTCTAAATGGAAATTAATTTTGCAACAATTAACTCTGTTATAAATGAAAGCGTTTTCATTTGGGTTGAGATACACCTCTTACCACGGGTATATAAGGTATAATAATCTATCCTAAATAACCCGGAGGCTGCAACATGAGGGAGGTCGAGACGTCGCGACGCCGCCGTCGCCGTCGTCTCAGAAGCCGAAGTAATCTTGCAGAGATTCAATTACCCGGCCTAGTGCTGGAAATTTAAAAACACAAATTATATTCTCGCAAACCGATTAGCTTTCGTTTACCTAGGCTATTTTCCACACCGCAAAAGATATTCGCGCCTTACTATAATATAGTATACCTACCTATATATGTATATATATATATACACACACCTATACATACTTTTTATGATTATCTTGCTGAAATCTTACCGTATCGCTGCTGCAGCCACGCTTTACCTGCACAGCTGTCGTAAACATCCTGCAGTTACTGGTCGGCGTATCTATCTATCTGTATATGTGTACAACAGCTTCTAAATAGTAGTATTTAATTATCCCGCACTAGCGAAAATGAAACACTCAAATCCCAATGGCATAGTCGTTAATCGACGTATAGTTTACCGAATCGATCGTCGCCTCGAGTATACATTTTCAGTTATTTTTTCACACCTTTTCTTCTTATTTCAGGCTGCAAAGTATTTTGCGATGCAGTTAAAAGAGCTTTGTCGTGTTCCATATGTGCATTATGATAGGTACAACGCACTTATACCCGATACGTAAATAATATGCGAGCCTGGTGCGGCAGACGAGAAAGCACAGAAGGAGGGTCTTTCTTGCTGTGTTACTAGGAGGTATCAATGCGTGACAAATCCCTCCATTGTGGAGGCGTATGTATCATTATAAATGTGTGTGCATGCATCGGGCCGCATTTATTGGTGCGTGATTCTACCGAATCGTCGGAATATCCTGCAACGTTACGAAAATTATATATTTACAAAGATACTCCTATACTTGCAGGGAGATAATCCTTTTCGAGAATATGAAAGTTTCGTACGCGTGTCGCAGCCTGTATCGTACATACTCGGGGAAAACTATACTTATATGTAGAATAAAATCATGTCTGTATGCTCCAGAGGGTGAACGTGATAAAATAAGCCGTGCTGCGCCGGTTTCAGACGGATCTTAACTTTTCTCCACCCTCTGGGGTCTGTATTATTTGAAGGCAATTGACGGATCCTCATCTTTTCGCGTGAATTTATAACTTGAATTCTGTTTGTTGCCAGTGTGCGATTTATTTTTTTTTACCACCAATTCGCAATGGAACATGGAAAGAAAAATATCGTAGATTTTACATCTCCTGTGGCGAATATACGGACTGTATATTCTTTTAATTAAATCTACATCAATTGTGACAAGATTTGCAAATCCGATAATGAGAGTTACAGGTAGATCTACCATAATTGATGTAGATTTGACTCCAAAAAAGTGCTGTCCATTTATTCACTACACATATGTAAAATATGCATTACATTTTTAGTTCCGTCAAGCAATACTCGAACCGTTGTCGATTTTCTTCGCAACGCCGTATTACGGGTAACGTTGGTCACCATTGCCGGTTGAAAACGGAGTGCCGAAAAATAAGACTTGGGGTTGAAAATCGGTTGCACCTATAACGTTGCGAGGGTGATTTATAAGGAGAATGGTGGCGGTGGTAGCCATTCTCCGGGTAGTTCGTTACGATTAAAGGTAATAAAAGTCGAGTGATGGCCGATGGCCATATAATGTCTTTGCAGGGTGTTCCAGCTATAAGCTGAAAAGGAGGAGCGTTCCAGTTCCGCCGGGAAGATTGGAAACAAAATATCGTAAAGCATTGCCCGGACTTCCAGCTGTATAAGATATTGGGCGAAGCATTTACCGCGGAATAGATACGCCTGCATATACGCGGTAGTATAATCTACCAATACGTATTTATTATCCCTCGCGCCGAATAGTATAAACAGTTTGGAAAATCGCGACCCGCCTACCGCATCAACTCGTACCTACCAAAAGTGGAAATAAAAATGGAAAGCCGGCCATTATGGAAGGCTCGCGGAAAGCATGACGCATAACCGGCTGTTTCAAATTGATATTTCAAAATTCGCTCCAATTCTCTACCCCTCTCCTCTATCTTTTCATACTGTATATAGGTATACAGGTATATACTATTGTAAACGCCTTTCTATTTCACGTTACGGCTTGCCTATGTGCCTATGTATAAATTCCGAAAAGACGGCCGCGTATTGGGTTTGGGCACCTCAAATGGTGACTGATCGTCATTCGTCAACCATCATTCCTCGTCTTATTATCTAGGAATAAATTTCTCCTCGTAAAAGTCAAAATACGTCAGTTTTTTTCAAACCCCGGTAGATATATGAATGATACGAAATGTTGAATTTGAAATTTGTTTTTTTTCTCTTCTGTCACTTGTACGCACAATTTTTTGTCATTTACTTTTCTCCTTTCCCGGGAATTGATCGAGGCCTGGTCAAACTTCCGGCGGTTGTCGGTAACGCGGTCAGAGTCGGGCGACCCTGGGGTAAGAGAGATGCGTTAGGCAGATTTTTCAATTTCGCGTTACGTCCAGTTATTCCGAGTACCGCATTGGCTGGTTGGTCCAGTCCGCGCGTCTTGCAAAGTGTCTTTCCGATAAGATAAGTTACGTGTCTCGTTTCGCTTCGCCTCGCCTCTCAGCTATTCGCCCGGCATAAGTTTCCCTTATATATGAGCATCCCCGGGAAATGCCGCGATTCTATCGCCGCTTTAGAGCCAATCTCTACTTACATATATTTCTATATATTCTTGCATTTTCACATTTCCACAAACGTCCCCGTCCAACCCGCATCGCTACTATTTTACCAATTTTTGAAGGCTACCCTAAGGCTCACACCACGCACCTACCCTTCCGATATTTTCGTACTTCAATCTGAATTTAAGATGATTCAGAAACGATTCGAGCAAAATATTAATTGCAAGACTAATTCCTTTTTATTTTGCTCCGTTCTTTCACCGATTTTGAGAGTGTCCGGAAATGCGTTTAAAAATATTAAACACAGATGGAAGGTGAAAAATGTAGTCACCTTGTAACGATCTCGTGTGATATAATTCAGGAGTCGCGTTTTACTTTTATTTATATAACATCTTCTTGTACTAAACGTGCGAGTACACTGTATAATACGGTCAGGAAAATGACGGGGTTGGTAAAGCTCCGTGAAACTGTAATGTAGTTCAACGTTATTCAACCCCGTATGTTGTATTCGTATATATAGATACGCGATAGACAATAGAACCGGAAACAATGTGACAATCCGCCAGAGAGTAGATAGATCGGGAGAGAGGGCACGAGTCCCTCCGCGGGTCGCCGGAAGTCAACAATACCGGACAATACCGGCAACGTCTAGCCAACTATCCTAATTGGTTAAATTTTCGTTAAGTCAGAACCTACCAAGAGCTTGTACAGTACTGAATTTTAATTTTGAGTTTCAGGTGTGAAATCCATTACAAAATGGAAAAAAATTATTGCTTCCATTATACACCGTTTCAACAATCGCTACCGATTGTCACTCTTTCCTATCATAGCGAAACTTTGCTCAACAATTTAAGATTGCGTCGAAATATCAATTCGTAACGCAAATTAGCTCCTTGCGAATCGTTATCGAAATGCGTTTTATCAGTGAAATGAAACGCGGGCTGATGAATGTGTGAAATCTTCTATCTCGCGAAAATTTTATAACACGTACGCACATCGTAGATGGAATGTAAGGTCTGTGCTGCGTTGTTGGTACAGTGATACCTATACATATACGGTGCCTCGTTGTATTATCGCAGCAATCCACTCTTTGCAGAAGAGTCTGCGATCATTATTATTCGGTATCCATAATCGGATCGGGTACGGTGATTTCGGGTTTGTCTATGGTAACGCAGTTGTCTCCCCACAATGCCCGGCTGAATGCCTCATTGTCTGGACCGACACCAGCTCGAAAGTTTCTCTCGCGCCTCGCGGCACGCCTCCGCCCCCCCCGCCGTTGCCGGCTGCCGCTGCTGCACGGACATCCCCCTGCACCCCCGTTTCATCCCCAAACTCCGATCGCACCCTGGGTCCAGCGCCCCTCCAACCCGGATCCGTTCGTTCATTCGTCGTTCGCGTGCGCGTTCATTCCGGGCAATCAGACGATCGTCTCTCGATCGACGCTTCGCGCGTTTTGGAACGAAAACAAAAACAACAACAACAACGACAACAAACGGCAGACCGTGCAAAACTCCGGGTAATTTCTCAACCGATCGCTGAAAGAGAAAACGCGATTAGCGACCGCGGGGTGCGAAACGTGTCCCTTTTACGATCACGTCTCGGGGTCTGCGGGGTGGATGACGTCCGCGGAAAGGAGAGAAAGAGAAACTGCGATGGCGCGAGAGGCGAGGGCGAGGCACGGGAACGCCGGGGTTTCTTCTGCTGCGGGGTGTCGTCCTATTTTATTTCTGATAGCGTCGCGGCGCACGGGGGCAGGGGATGCTCTCTTATACCGCCGAGACATTATCGTCGGTGGCAAAAGCCCTTTTCTTCCTCCCATAAAGGCAATCGCGCTTTCTTCGTCTCGAGATAACGCCAGGCACTATAACCGTCTCAGAATGGAAAATGGAAAATGGCGAGACGCGAGTTACCGCGCTGCATGGAAAGAAAAGCGCTTACCAAGTGGGTATATTACACTTATAGGTACCCACCTCTTATATACCATCGGCGTTAATAAAGTGAATAATTTTCAGATCCTTTGATGAAAAACGCCGATCTCCTACGGTTTCACCCGGGTTTTCATTTATTATTTGATTTTCTTTCTCTTTATTCTTCGCCTCTTATCTTTATGCGAAATTTCGAATCTCGGTGGCTGCTTGCAGCGGGTACAATACGCGTCACGGTCCATCTCCGAATTCATGTCATTTGATTCAGATTTGGAGAGGGCGTATTCTTGGGAGTAGCCAAGACACACTGGGGCTTCAATGAAGGTATTCTTCGCTTACAATACCCGGCACAATCGTATCGAGTACTTCCTCGAATACTAATGGAGAATCCCGTCCGTTTTATCCTATTCCCTATTCCTTATTCGTCCCTCCTCCTTTGCCTGCAGCCAGCTCTAAACCATCTCCCAGCCCAAGGTGAAAATTTCTTACTTCGCGAGGAGACGGAATAACGCGCAGAGAAAAGGGGAAATCGTACACGTGCGTGTATCGTGCGGATTTTGAAGAGTTTCGATTTCGTGATTGGCGGGGATTGAATGAACATCGAGACATAGAACGTATTTTGAGTATTGCGTATATGTTTAATTTATTCTCGATTTATTTACAAGGGTCATATTTTAATTCTATTATATTACAGATTGTGATTTTTATTTGTTTGTTTGCGTTCATATATATATATTCCTGTAAGGAGTTAGTATAACAAGTATGAGAATCTACCGTAATTTTTTCACGGAATAGCCTATTGATATCTCGATCATTATTTTCAAATGCAAACGCAACGTTTCGTTGGGCTCAACATTTTTGTTTTTATTCTTTATTAATTATTTATTCAATTTTACAACAAAGTCATGTTTACGTATATCGTTAAATCGTGCGTCGTATAAACGACGTGTAAAATTAAATAACGAAACAAAAGTGATAGAATTCGATTGAATTAAAATCAGACACGACGAATGGAAAACAATGCCTTAATCGTATTCTTTACCTTACAGTTTCTAAAGTTCATCACATTATTTTAAATACATATAATTATGTATATTCCTACACCTATATATTTCTAGAACGTACGAAACAAAGAAACAACGATTGCACAAATGTCACGGGTTTCGTTAAACGCCTGTTTTACACATCGCGTTGTTTTACAATTTATTTTTCTCATCTTCTCTCGCCTTGATCTCAAACAAACTTAACAAAACTTACATCCGTCTACTATAATTAAAACATTTAACTTCGTATTCATTCGTATAACAGATATATCCATACGTAAATTATAAAATAATAAGGTTAACAGTATAATGGTCCAATAAATTATTTCATAGGCAACTGAAAATCGCACTCATTTTTAAAGCAGATTTTTTTTTGCATTTCGCAAATCTTGGAACTTGTAATAAGAAAACCGATTACAATTCGATAGATTTGTTTTTATTAGCATACAATTATAGTATAATGTGAAGAAAAAAGGTTGAACAACGTAACAGTACTCATCGTGTTTAATTACGACAGTCTGACTTAACCATGATATTTTTGTACGTAAAAATAGTTGATCGTTCTTAAAAAAATAATCCGAAAAAAAATCAATCAGCCAAATACCAGTTCGATCCAAGGAACGTTTCGATTCATTGCCAGAGCTTTATACATATAATTCCGTATGAGAAAGAGTATTCCAAAACGTATTCAGCTTTATCGGGGACGAATAGGCGGGCAGACAAACAGACGGACGGACTTGTCCACGTACGTAACATACCAACGTGTATTATAATAATACGTATATATACCGTGTAACGCCGGCAACGACGAGGGTGTTCGAACATATATAATATACCCACGCCGCGTTATACAGGTATATAGATATACATATATATACATACACACATGAGTTTGGCTTAGTTCGGCTGGCTGATCACCAAAGAGGAGATTTGCTTCCGTTGGAAAGCGTTTTTTGCCCCCTTCCCACCCACCCCCCCCCCCCACTCTCCCTCTTCTTTTTACCTCTCCCTTTCTCCATCGTTTTATAAAGTTTTTTTTTTATTTTTATTTTTTTTTTATTTATTCTTTTTCATTTTCTTTTTCTTCACTCTACTCCCGTCTTCTTTCTGTGCACTTTATCTTTCGCCATTGCCTGTATACACATACCCATGTATGATATGTACAACTACGTCAATTCGCGATTCGCGTGCAGACGTACACACACATATATATTATATACATACTCATGTCTAGGTAGAGGCATCCACTGTGATCTCGTAGGATAATACGTATGCGTTTCGTCTGAATTTCGTCGGACTCCGGGCATGTACAAGGTATACCCGGAATGGAACACTCCCGGGCAATTCGCCCTTTGTAGGATTTCGACTTAGCTATCTACGCGCAAGCTTTCATTTCGTACGTATATGCACAGTCGATCGGCTTATCGAATCCGTCCGTCTGTCCCTTTGCCTTGCCGCTTTTGGAAGAAATAGCGTCAAAGATTTTTTTCTATTCTCAATTATCAATTGATCTGCTCGTGTGTAGGTAGTTTTTTTCTTAAACCGCATTTAGAACCGGCAGGAGTTTGTACGCAACGAGCATTCTTTGCCTTCTTTTATGCCTACCTATTCGCTTCTGCACGTGAGGAATTCTGCAGGAACTTGACAATATTTTCGTACCTCGTTATTGCGTACCGCATGCGGGATCTGTATTAGGTTACGTGAAAGTCGATACCACGCGCGTACGTCTGTTCTTTCAATTTTTATATCATTATTCGAAGTGTCCTTCGAACTTCTCTTTCTGTTGTGCACGATTCCTGGTAAAGGGTGATTTTCAACAATCAAAGTGTTAATCATTGGTGCGCTGTTTATTAAACCGTGTGCGAAGGATAAAGTATTTAAGAAAGTACAGACGGTTTAAGGTTGCATATGGTGTGAACAGAGAGAAAGACTGTATCTGTAACATCGGTGCTCTGCAAGTGATTGAAAAAAGAAAGAAAGAAAGAAAGAAGAAACTTGCGACAAACAACAAACGTGGTTTCTCCCTTCTTACTTGCAACTTGGCTGTTCAACTTGAAAATTCAATGTTCCGCTTGTCCGCGTCGTTTCAAAGATCGGACGTTCTTAGTCAGAGCATGATAAATCGAAATTAGCGAGTTCAACTGATTGTGAGTAGTTAAGATAGGAATGCGTGTAACACGTACTACGCCGAGAAAAAGTTAAATAAATAACGATTGTTGGATAATCCCTCCGCGCTGTCATTATAGCAATATAATAAGATAAGAGATCCGGTTTGAATATATCAGAGGAGTTGATTATAACCCGCATCGCGGAATCGCGTGTAACATGTAACAGTTCACAGTCAAATTCACAATTGCTACTAAACGCCGTTGACCTTTGCGGGGGATCTGCAGTCCAATTCGAGATCCGCATCTCCGGGCGCGGATCGGTTAACATCTTCGGCCGAATTTCTGTCCCCCGCACCGTAGGCCGCAGCGTTTACGGTGGTAACGGTGGTAACGGTGGCCCGAGGAATGGGGGACAGCATGGGGGGTATCCTCCACCAGTCAGGCGTCGTCCAGCCTGAGGATACGTGGTTCCCGCGGAAATTCAGATCCGGGAGAACCGGGAGCGGTCTTCATATGACGTGGTGGGAGGCGTCGGGGGGATTTCCGGTCAAGCTCGTAACCGAGAAGGGACAAGCGTCTACCGCCCCCGGCTTGACCGCTCCGTTCGACGAACTCCTGCCCGCCGTCGAACCCTCGAAACTCCTCTCCCTGTAGCCGGCATCCTCGTCGGGCGGCTCTCCGACCCCCGGCGAAGAGTCGACGTCCTTGCCGACCTCCTCCGCCTTGTTCGGTGCCGAAAATCGGTCCTCCGGTTTGACCAGGAGGTACAGCGGTCTCTTGGACTCGCTCGTTGGACTCGGACATCCGCAATTCGGGGCGCATGACTGGGTCCCGAGTCCGGGCCAGCCGGTGGCCGCTGCCTGGGAGTAAAAGGTGCTGCCGTATAACGCCTGGAAGGCCGAGAATTCCGCGGCGAGTTTACCCCCCGCGAAGTCGTCACCCAGCTTGTGGTGGAGGGGGTAGAGGGGGTAGGGAAAGGGTGGGAAGAATCGGGGGATCTTGAGGTCCTCGTGAGAGAGGAGGGGGTGCGTCGGCGGCGGCATTGGTGGCAGGAGGCTACGAGGTATTCCGCTCAACGTTTCTCCCGGCGACATCAACGGCGATAGGGAAAAACCGAATTTGTTCTCCTTCTTCACAAGCGACTTCGGCTTTCGTCGCGGACGGTATTTGTAGTCAGGGTGCTCCTTCATGTGCAGCGCCCTGGAACAGAGGACCAAGAAAACTTTGTTAGGGGGGCGTGAATCTCGACGTTCGGTAAACCTTGACACCGGGAACACTAGGAGGAATTCATCCGCAAGGGTCGCCGCCTGAATATGTAACCCGGTACTCTAGTACAATGCGCACCGTCCCTTCCCTGACATCGCGCTAAGGGTTCCTTTGCTGACCATGCTTGATGGAGTTGTTACTCCAAAATTACCGACTGCCGTTGACCCTTCACCCCGAAAGCCAAAGGAAGAATTCTCGTTTCCGTACCGTTAATGCGTTCTATGGTTGGTCCATGACCAGTGGAAAGGAACGGAAACAACCGAGGCGACTTTCATTGGGAAAAAAATGACACCGTGATCGGGTACAATATTTCATCATCACTTACGTTTTGTAGAGTGATTACGAGAGATTACACATTGACATATGATTTTACTTTGACTGGGTGACTTCTCTCAGGATTTCTTAAGATTGCGAAGAGATTTCTAAGATTCAAAATGATTTCTCATGACTACCGATTATTTATTGATGCAGAATTTTATTTTAACATTACTGATTTCACTTTCAATTCGGAGATTACGAAATCATTTCGAACGACGTTGAGTGGATGATGTTATTCGATGTTACGTTACGTTGTTGCAATCCGTTTCTATACTGTACAGCGAATTTCGCTCGGTTTTCGAGGTCATTATTTTTCAACCTGCAAGAATTCAAGTCTAGAGCTTACACTTGTACGCATCAATTTGAAAAACCTTCCGCTGGTCACACCTACTTTCGAACGAACTTGTTCGATTTATGTTATACGGTACAATACAAGTAATTCCTTGATACGTGGATACCTACTCTTTGCTACCGCAGCGGTATTCCATTGCTGTCTTTATGCTATCACGGGTTTTTCTTGTCCGCTATATATTTCTTATCTGTTAGTGGTCCGCCTGCGTCAAAAGACTCGACAAATATCTCGTAGATGCAGACGCGTTTAAGTTCAGCCAGTGATAAGATATCCTTGAGGGCTTGACGCCTTGAGGTTATAGAGAAAGGTAAATTCGTTTACAAAGTCTTTATCCTCCCGCCGATTCTGCAAGGACGATCTTTCTTGACAGCGGAAACTTACGTCGGCCTTCAGATGTTATGAGTCAATTTTTATTTCACTCCATCGTTTGATACTCCCACGTAAATTCAACGAAATGTTATTGTATAGAAATTATATAGAAAATATTCAAGAAAATTCTAGCTGCACAGATGTGACCGGAACTTCGATTACCCTGCATACGGACAGGGAGAACTCACGCAGCAAACAAAACTATCGGTAAAAAAAATCCCCTCTTCAAGTTTATCTGTTTGTTTTTCTGTCTGTCAATACGCTTCGATAAGGTTAATCATATTAGGCACCTATTATTTGTCCATGATTATATACTACGTATACACACAGCCCCAAGAAATTCTCATTTTTCACCATTTCTTTTCCGTTTCTTCTTTTTTTTTTTATTACTTTATTTTGACTTTCTCTGGACGATTAGACTCAGGTTTAGTAGACAAGTACGCCAAAATTAATACGTTTCTATCATCCCTTCGTACGTTATACGGGCTTGGTCTTCAGATCAATGTATCTGTATGTCTGTACCTAATATCTGTTTCTTTGTTCACGTTTCATTGGGAAAAAGGCTCCCGATACGCATTCTTTGCGGTGAATTTGCCTTGCTACGGTATCGATTGGCGGTCACCTTGTCTCGGGGCGACAATTGTCGTGAAATAACAAATAAAGAAAGACGTGGAAATGAAACGTCTGATATTTTCACCGCATGAATTTTTTAAACGCTTTTATAGATTTCGTGAATGTATGTATACGAGCGAATTTATTTTTTTGATAAACAAAGGTGCTTGTCAATTGGACTTACATATATTGTACATTATTACTTGTAATAATTACAAAATAAATCTGCTCAGATCGAAAATTAATCGAATGACCTGATTTTATAGCGGTTGATATGCTTTACAAAAAAAAGTCGACAATATTTTGTAATGAGTCTAGTTTTTTCGCTGTTAATTTCGAAAAAAGTGATTTTTTACGTGACTTCAACTTTAACCTTGAATAACTTTTGGAAGACTTGAGTTAAAAAAAAAATGATTACAGACCTTTTCTGTAGAGCATCAAATTTCCTACAAATTCTGTATTAAACATTTCTGCACATTGACTCGTTACTAAGCTACAAAATTCGTAAGTAAGTAAAATCATTTCCCAGTGTTAAGTAAATGAAAAATGGAAAAAGAAAAATCGCGTTCAAGTACCACTAAATATTAATATTAACCCTTTGTGCGAATACTTGTTTTTTTACATTTTTTCTCTGTACACTTTTTTGAAGTGTTCTAGGCTGTCAAGAAATTAGAAAAAATTCCGGGTTTATCTCCAAAGTGTTAACTATCTTATACAAAAGCTGATAGTCTCAAAAGTTTGGAAATATTGTTTATAAAAATTGATATTTAGAAAGCTACTGTTCCCTAAAAGACCCAGTGTTCACACGGAAGGTTAAGGGCTCAAATTATAACAGGCGTCTTATTTCCTCTTCCGACAAGACTATTGGACATGTGATTTTGAAAAAAAAACTAATCGAATTATTTAACCAGCCTAGTGTACATGTAATACGTATACAGCGTATCAAGCGCGGGGATATATGCAAACCTACATACATAACATAACGTGGCATACATATGTAGGTACAAAGGACTCTTTATTTCTTTGCCGGAGGGGAGCGATAGGCCGTGCGGGCAGAATTTGTGGCAAATATACCCCGCACCTACGTGTTAGGTGAGAGATACGGGAACAAAGAGCTGGCTAAGTTCCTCATATATCTTCGCGTACGAGCGGCGTTTCGGTCGGATTTTTTCCCTTTACATTTTTATTTCATTACTTCTCTTTATTTTATTTCTCGAGCACGAAAATTCATCGCTTCATATCGCAGGGCTCCCTTTCAACGAAACTGTAATTCCGACGTCGGAAATTCAAGGGCGATTTCCTGAAGATACTCGTACTCTTTGAATTATCGAGATCGGTCATACGTGGTTTATGGAAATGTTTCAAGTCCGCGAATTCGAGATGAAACTGAAAAAGACGAGGGCACGCGATTTTACACCGATGTCGTAATCAATGGCGGAATGAGTGAAACGCGAATTATACTTCAGAGAGTCGCGGGAGCGTAGTACTTCTATTTGCGTATGTGTGCGTGTGTGTGTGTGCGTGTAAACTCATATGTACACCGAGTCACGAGCACGGGTGCAGGATTTTCCGCGCATTCTCCACAGCATCCGAATGGTCCGGAATAATAATTTCGCGACAATGTGTCCCGGCAGATAGGAGTCGGTATAGCACAAAGCGTAAATCAGCATAAACACTCGTAAAGCCTGAACAATAACTCAGCATAAATGCGTAAACACTGTAAACGTATTTGCGTACGTCTGTGTGAAACTTGGGGAATGGAGCGAAGTGTATACGTATACGTTTATACGCTGCACACGGTTTCACCCTGTTAAATGTAATCTTTACAACGTAGGTAAGCCGCCACATCCAACAATTCATATAATACACCGTTCGACTCGGCGTTTGTACACGGATGTTTTATTTGACTTTACCAAAACCCCGGAAGTAAAAAGGCATCGTTGCGTGATAAAAAATTGACCTTTGTCAGTCCTCGGTTTTTTTATCCACCGTTCCGAAGTATGTGGGGTTTTTTTTTTTTTTTTTTTTTTTTTTTTTATTACTATCCTGAACTGCGGGCGAAGAAAACGAAATTTGACATTTCGTAATTTCTTGGACCTTTTAGTTCGTGCCAAGTTACTATAATCTAATAAACGGTTTTAGACCTCTCGAAATACTGTAAATTTATTTTCTCAAGCGGGTCAATTAAATTCAACCGCTGTTCCGTTAATCGGTTTATCGCTGCCTCTCACTCACGGTCCAGTTATATGACCCATGGACATCGTGCGCATAATTCCGTTTTGCCAATTCGAAGATTATACGAGTATAAAGAGTAAAAACCGCGAAATTGTACGTTACTCGCAAAATACCCATAAAAAATTTGAGGGGGATCGGAAATCGGAAGTATAAAGAATACCGGAAACTCCTCCAGAAGTAAAATACCTATACGTTTCATTTCTCAAACGGTGATGGATTTTCCCGGTTATCATTATATACAGATCATGGTTGACTTTCTGTTAACTACGCATTTTATCGAACGCAACTTGAATTTTGCACGAATCATTTTCACGCGTAGTTGTATAAACCAAACGACTGGTTCTTCATGCGTGATATTCTTTTTACAATACAATGAGCCATTTTTTTCGCACATCTGTATTACGTTGTTCTGATTATTGTATGACTCTCTTGAATGTTGGAATTTTTTTATCTCTCAAAGTCAAATCGGCGCAAAGTCAACTGATCTCGAGCTCACCGGCCGTAATTCTTAGCCCTTGTTGATTGAAATATGTATTTATTTTTTGTCCCTGTTTTTTTTTTTCATTCGATCATCAATTCGTTTGATCCAAACAAGACGCATCAAAAACTAGTAAATTTACTAAGATGAGAATCTCTCGATTAGAATAAAATTTACTTAGATCAAAGTTTTTTTACTTCAATCAAGTAAATATTTTAGGGATTCGAAACACCTTAATTGTTTGAATACAACAAACAACCATTGCATCGATTTTGAAATCAGTAAAATTATTAGATCACAGTACGTCTTGTGAAACAAAATAGGGAGGACAAATGCATGTATTTACTTGTTATAAAAGCGAGTTTTTTTCAGTGTTCAGTCCACGACTTTTTTATTCTTGTACCATAACGAAAATTACAGTTCCTCAGGGTACAAAATGTAAATAAATTTTGCGGCTGTAACCAGAAAATCTAACACGAAAATCTTACTATTATTTTTGATTATAGTCGCTCATCCTATAAAATTCTTTGTTTGCCACAAAATGATAAATTGATTTCGATCAATATTCAACCGGAAAATGTGAACTAAACAAACAGATTCAACCTCCCGACAACCAGACCATCCATCACCGGCAACTATAACACGCACGTTAAATAAAGTTACTTGCACCGGATTTTCTATTTACACGCATACGCAAAGTATAATTTTTCTCATCGCCCTCCACTCTTTCCCGTTTCTTATTGCTTGCACCACAGCTACGCTAGGTATCGCTGAAATTCGGCGTGCACGACCCGTCGGAGACGGTGATATGTTCCTGGATCCGCGAATCGTCTGTTTCCCGGCGTTTTTGCGTCGCGGGCGGCGATCTGCGGGGTGCAGGGACACCCGGCAGCCATATACCTTCAGTGGCTGGGCCATCAGCCGAAGCCGAAGGGTGAAGGTTGGGGGACGGAGGAGGCGAAATCCTTTTAAATCCACACAATTGCGACAATGGAGCTTTATTTGTTATCTAGAGGGCCACATTGTGAGCCGCTGCGAACCCATCCTGAGATTATACCGGCGGCCAATCGTACCGCAGATACAGCGGAACTTGAGCCCGTACCCAGGGTTTCACCCCCTTTCACCGACACTCTCTGCCCTTCTTCCTTTTCTTTCTTCCTTCTCTTTTTATCTTTGTTCTTTCAATCCCCTCCATCCCGTCATCTTCAACGGCTATCGCAGCTCGGCGTTGTCGTGAAACTGTGATCGCGGTTCCGACTCGGTTATCGCTAATTTAAACTCGCCGATATTTAGCGTAGAAGTATCTCAATTGTATCGTACTTGCGAACATTCCAAGAGACGCGTTTTTTAGTACCCGATTAATCGTTTTCGATCGAATGGAATGTTCCTAGTTCAATAAAAAAACAACTTACCACGTCGAACGCACGTCAGTAATTGAAATGCAAGATTCGAGTCCAGCGACATCGGGATTAAGGAGACACGAAAAATCACCGACAAACTGCTGGGGGTCATTCCGTGGGTCTCGTAGTTCTCGGCGGCGCGGTTCACTGGTCTAAATAAACTTGTATAACGTCGATTAAATATTCAGGGTCGGTAATAAAGGGCACTTGAATAAATACGGCTGGAGGAAAGGGGGATTTTCGAACGCTGCCGAAGGGATTAAGCTTCCCCTAGGCAACCCTGCGACTATCGCTGCGAATATCGCTACCTATCCCGCACAATGTTGCCCCTGAAAGCTGCACGGCAAAGCGCTGCCGGACTGGACGGCTAGCACCGGCAAATTATTGCGCCTATCTATCCGGCAGGAGATCGCGTAACGCCCCATGATTTAGCAACAATTTACCGCCGCATTACGACGTCGAGGTTCGATCTTACATCTTACAGGTACCCCGCCACGAGCCGTTTTCATCACCCTCTTTTTCACCCCTGGCTAATCATTATACGGCCACTCGAAGATTCTTCACGGCTAAATATACCTACACTCACTCGAAAGTTATTCATTATTATCAATACCGTGGGGTAATTACGAGAAAATTGTAATAAACTTGATGTTTTCCACGCTCCGCGGATCGTACAAGGACCTGGCAGATCAGGATTAATTTTTACCGTATAACGCCTGCACTCGTTTATCGACCAAGTTTCGTTCAACAATTTTTGCGCTTTCCATAAGTATTTTATTGGAGCTAAACTCACCTCAGTCTTTTTGCCTCGTCGATGAACGGTCGCTTTTCGCCTTCGCTGAGAAGCTTCCATTCGGCACCGAGTCGCTTCGATATTTCGGAATTGTGCATCTTTGGATTTTCCTGCGCCATCTTCCGTCGCTGACCTCTTGACCAAACCATGAACGCGTTCATAGGTCGTTTTATATGCTCGTTGTGCATTGTTTTCGATGACATTATAAATTTGTTGTTTTCTTTTTGTTTTTTTTTTTTTTTTTTTTTTTTTTATACAGCCAATCGCGGCCAGTGTCAACAAGCGATTATTTTCACGAAATGTCTTATTAGCATTGGAAAAATTGATCCAATACTAGTTGCAATTCTAGCTTGATGAAAGTAATTTGCTTTCCTTGATTCTTTTTTCCTTGATCTTTTATTTTTGACGGATGAAAAATTTCTCGTCAAATTTTTAATTGTTCGTTATAAATATGAAAACCACTTTTCCAAAGAGTTGTTCTTATCTAGTCTGATGATCACAACAGGGGCGACGGTGGTGGCACACTTTTATTTTCATTCTCCTTTATTTGTTCATTTATTCATTTGCGTTAGCTCGATTGGTGTATTTTTAATTTGTCGTATATTTATTACCGTTTTTCCCAACGATTACAACACCTTGTTTTTCCTCTTCAACAGCAACAACAATCGTAGTTCAAATTTGGCAGGAAATAAAAAAATCGTCAACCGCGTGTCTGCATTTTCCCGTTCTTCTATACGGACAAGTTCGATATTATTGGGTGCGAAGTAATTTTTTCCGTCATTCCGCCGACACCGTTCGCTACTAAATTAATAAACGACGACGAGTCGCGGTTGTCGAGGTGTTTGTTACTTATAATCGAACGTTTAACGAAATGTATTATCGAAACAACGAGACGAGATCGGCGAGGCTACCCGTGACTTTGGCTCTCATCCGGGCAGATCCGCTGTGCAAATAGACCGAAACCCGCGGCTCGCATCATCGCCGAGAGTAAAATGAGTCCTGGAATGAAATCCTCCTAAGGTCGTAACGTATACGGAGAGCCCGCGGGAATCCCTCGCCGCTACCGCTCCCGCAGGAGAACGTAACGTAGCCAACCCAGGGAGATTTTCTACTCCCACTACAACTACCCGGGAACCCGGTTCCCTGATTCGCCCGAATACAGAGATGGCGGCTGCCATGGATATGCGCGGAGGCAACAGGTGGACGAAACCACTTGGTGGGTGGTCGGTGAGAGGCTCTACACGCCGAGGCTGCCTATCGCGCGATTTACTCTGCCTCGAACATCCTCGGGTCGAGCGTTCTTGAATTTTTCGACTTCGATTGTCTTTGTTTATTTATTGATTTTTTTTTTTCAAACACCTTTTTATAACTATTTTTGCCAACTCGGTTCGTCCGCATCTTCGAACTCGTCACTTCATTCGTTTACGTGGGTGTAAGGATACTGCACTACCTATAGCTAGATCGATTATTGTTCCGAATTATCCGAAAGTATGGTGTGATTTATTGAATTTCTATCAGGTATGACGATCGTGTCCGTTTCGAATTTTGTCAGAAATTTAGCAAACTCGTAGAATTTACGTGAGATTATTTTTAATTTTTGTCTCGGTTGAGTTTATATTGTTTTCTGTAGCGGGTAACGAATTTCTCCAATTTCACTATTCTTCTTTATATAATTTTTAGTATAACGTGTATCAGAACTCGGTTATTTTTCTCCGTAAACTTGAAATGCGTCAGCCTGTTATAATATCTCTCGAAGTGTCTTCGCTGTTGTAACTTAATCGTTATCAGGTGAGTCGAGACGAGGGTGTATGTCTACGTATACATACGAGTATACCTATATATGTATATATATAAATATAAACCATGGCCGAGGAAGAGAACCGCAGCCGCCGCTATATATACCTATTAACGATAAGATGCCAGAAAAGGAGAAATCCTATAAGGGGTGGTGGTGAAGGAATTCTTGGAGCATCTTTTCAGGGTAGGATAATATACGATGACAAAATTACGGGTGCGGTAAACGAATCGAGAATAACCCGCACGTTCAATTACACTCTCGTTTTGCAAATAAAACTTTCTCATGCAAATTGCCAAATTTTGGTCCCTCGATTTTTTTATTTTCAAATCACCGGACGTCGAGTGTCGCACTGTGGGGGTGAACTCGCGTTTTTACTTACCCGTACAATCGACCAATCAACAATCACGTTATTCGTCAGCGGTGAAAGTTTCCGGTGAATGAGATAACTGTAACGATCAGCGCATGCCGGTTCGTAGAGAAAAAGAGAGAGGGAGAAAGCGCGCGGATTAGAATATCTTTGAGAATCTTTCGCACGAGCAATTTTTCGTTTTGTCAATTTTCTCAAAAAAAAAAAAACAAAAAAAATATTTCCATAGTAGTTTGTAGGTTTTTATTCTCTTTTCATTTGTTTATGTTTACCTCTGTAGGGTTTTTACTAGTATTTACGATACTTACGTAAACTTTTCATATTCAATGATAATAATAATAATTATTATTCTATTCGATTTCCTTCGACTTCTCCTTACAATTCATTTACGCAATTACAGGCGGTGAAATTTTAATACAGAAATAGTGTAAAATCCTGGGAACGTGATTGATTCGCCAGAGTTGACACCGAATGAAAAATTGAAAACTGCTCGAATCGGATCCGAGTTCTGTGGCATAATGCACGTGTATATCAGGGATTGATGGTCGGGGGTAGTTGCGAGGCCGTAACGTAGCGAATACGGGTTTGTCCTTAATAGAGGCGAAGTGTCGGGTCGATTCTCTGTACGGACTCGCGAAGTAGCTCTGTACTCGAGTATAATGTCCCTTTTATGTTCGCAGCGTCGTCTCATAAAATGCTATCGCCGGGCTGCAGCAACTGCGCGCCAGGAGAAGGCAAATATACGCATTTCAATATTTGTAGTTCCTGCACGATATCTTTCCTCTCTCTCTTTATCTCTGTTTTCTCTTTTCTCTCTCTCCTTCTCTCTCTCCCTCTCTCTCTCTCTCTCTGTCTCTTCTCTTTTCACCCGCTCTTCCAAGGTATAGAATACCTACAGGGTACGCCGCCATCCGTATACGTATACACGTGATATACGCGCATGCTTATATTTTTCCGATTCGTAATATATGCGATACCTGATGACTTGTACCTTATACACACAAAGTTCTGCACGAGCGTCTGCCGTATGCCTATGTCGGTGTATTCCCTAAGACGGAGAGGAAAAGGAGAAGGAATGCGAACGGGTTAAAGTAAATAAATGAAATTTTCAACCCGTTTACGAATGCATCATGCTGGTAGTTATTGCGGTTTTTTACTCACTGCAGCACGTCGAACGAAAACGTTATGACGCTGCGACGAGCTGCAGGAGGGCGTATAATGAGGGATCCACGCTCGTCACCTGCTTGCGGATTACTCGCCTTGGCACGCAATTATCCTAACGATCTAATTAGTCAAATTATCCGCGCGTCCTTACTTGCATCCGTACAGAGTACAACACACGTCTACTTAGGTAATTAATACACGTACATATACCGTTTACCTATCAAACTTCCTCACGTAACCAGTCTCGTCGAATTATTATTCTCGATTCGACCGGGATGACGGATGTTTGCAACTAAACGAAACGTTATACTTAAATGCGTGAATTTTTATTTCCTTTCTATTTCTTTTCTTACGTTTTTTTTTACAAGAAACGAGCTCCAATCAGCAATGAAATTTGCCACATCGCTTACGCTATAATACATCCTTACAGGGTAGGGTTAAGAAATTATAATAGCCGACTGATAGAAGAATAAAAATATCGGTTTTGAATGACGCGAAAATCTAATTCATAGAATCATCGAAATATATAAGGTCCATGTACAGAAGATGGGAAATATGTGAAATCGAAATATTATACAGAAAGACATAATATAGATAGTTCAAAACATAGAAGGGCAAATTCATATATACGATTCTATATTATCGAGACGAATTCTGGTGGTTCTACATTTTGGCATTCTATATTCTAACCTTGCTATTGTTTTGCTCCTCCATACTTGGACATTCCACATTTTTAAATTATACAAATTAAATCAATTCTCCTTTAAAAATTCTATATTGTGGCCGTTCTATTTTTAAATATTTCTATCTTTTTAGCCCCACTCATCCTTACAATACACGCGTATGTTCAAAACGATTGAACTATTAGCTATTATTACACTTTCAACGATGGTAAAGAAAAATCATTCGAAGTGATTATCACTAGAGAAAAGAAGGGATGGCAAAAATGTAAATAAAAATTTAATAAATTCGCCCCTTCGAGGGGGTTGAAACGGCGCGTTCAGGGTGGGCGACGCGCTCCCGCCTCGTCCCCCCTAACCTCCCATAACCTCTTCTTTCTGGGAGAGCAGCCGATGAATGGTATAATCAGCGGTCGCGTGTCTCACCCTGTTTCGCCCTCGTCTAGCTGCACAGCATCCCTCGTTGCCGGACCTAAACGCCCCTCGAGATTCGCGAATCTTTGGGGGTGTGCACGCCTCGTGCACGCGTGTTTACGTATACATGCACGCGGAACGCGATACGAGCCGCATTGTGTCGCGTATTATACACACCACGCACATCGCGCCTTATAATACAGATGCCGAAAGTCACTTATACTCCCCGAATTATCTCTCTGTTATACGCTCTGCGCCATGTACTGTGTATACGTATACATATACGCGCGTATAATAGAGATTTTCATTCTCGCCTTCTCGCCAACCCAGATCTGTTATCTCTGTTTCTCTTTTACGCTGTAGGTATCTGTGCGGTATATTATATGTATATTTACACACACGGTACAAATGATCGGGGTGTCGATCTAACGCCTGTATCTCCTTTGTGCTCTGTTCGCGCGTTTTCTATCTGTTATGGATTTCCAGTGCATGCGGGCACGTCCTAGACGAGCTTTGCCGATTTTTTACTCCCTATTTTTGTCACATCGCGTTCGTGAAGATTTAATCGCCAGCCTTGAATTTTGTGTCCGAGCTTTCAGACACGCTGTAGACACACTTGGTTACATTTTTTAGGAGTATGTCAGCCTGAAAACCTGGAAATTTCAAGGTATTTTAAAGCGGTCACGGAGAACCTGGAATTTTCAGGGGATTTTTAAATTGGTCATGGAAAAAACTGAAAATATCAGTTTTCTATGATGGGAAATAGAAATCATATTTTGAGGTTACAAGTTAACTTTTTTTCGGCGATAAAACAAATTGGCTCAAACTAACTTTTTCTGTACATCATATTTTTCTTCAATTTGAATTGAATTCGAATCGAATATAGAGTTAATTAGCTGAAGGATCTAGGTTTTAGTAACTTACTGGAACTGAGAAAATACCAGGGAAAACTAGGTCCTGGAAATTCTGAAAATGTCATGGAATTTTTTTCCTAAAAATTTGTTCCACCCGGTATACGTAATACGGTCAAATATCTGAGTTTAAAATAATGAGAAAGCTTGTAAGGTAAGTGTACCAGTTATTGACACGTTTAGACAGAATTCCTGAACCTTATACTTTCCAAAATTATAAATTGACGGCGCCAATTGCGAATTTCTCGATGACTACAACCATTTGCCAGAGGGTTAAACACTGCAAATTCATTTTTTTGGTAATTTGAAAAGTGAAGATCCAACAGATACAGCCAAGAAAGGTTAATAATTGGGACAGGGGCAATAACCGGCACTCTCACCTTACAGTTGATCGTTCAATCGAATCTATTGCTTGATCATCTTAAACTCTAAAATGATTTTTTCGATTTTTCGACGCATAACGTGCATATATGTACAGGCGAGGGAACTAATTGACTCGCGAGTTTATATAAAATAGCTGTTATATAAATTCGTAGACCAGAGGCTGCAGAGGTTGGGGGCCAACAATACCGGTGAACAATGGCACATTGTTGGGGGAACACCGAACGCGCAGTGCTACGTATACATATACGACGGTAGGAAAGCTCGCTGATTACAGCATTGTCAACCCTGTGCCCGTGCAGTTGTTTCAGTTAATCACGTGACGCGTTCCGTTGTTGACGAACCCCCGAACGTTATTGTTTCCACGTACTTTTCCACGATCCCCCGCATCGTTAGGCAGGTACTGGAAAACACCCTGTTGGCCAAATAACGTTGTACGAGTGACGATCGATCGGTAAATGAATCGAAAAGTATTGATGATCAAGAAATCGACGATGAGGCAAATTGCAGATTATTCACTGCAGCTCGCTGAGCGGGAAATAAACTTTGAACGGAACGTTTAGGCACGGATGACAATGGAAAAATAGCACCAGATATAATGGATTGCAATAAGTTATCGGTTGGACAAAAATTGATTGAAGAGAGGTTACACCTGTAGTATTTTATAACCCGGCGGGAGGCTCTGTTGGTTACACGCGGTGAATACTTCAATGGCTCACCGCTTATGTGACTGGAATACTTCAATTTCAAACTATTCGCCCGATTCTCTGTCTCGCCGATGCAGTGGCCGAAAATAAAAATATCCAAACGGAGTTGGAGGTTTTTCTCTTTCTTCTTACGAATTCGTTTGAACGACCGGGATAAAGCCAATCGAAAAATCAGCGTAAAACTGCAGCGCCATTTCATTTTTCGATTATAATTTTTGCAAAACGTGCCATTTCTTCTACACGGTAGATATTTTCCGATATGTGCAGGTGACCGATAAAAATGAAGATGCGAAAAGAGTCGTACGTCTAATTTTCGTCAATTGTGTGCTTTTTTAAAAAAATCTCTTCTTCGCGATGTATCCAGAAATCAATCCATTAATCATGATCGGGAACTAATTAGGCACCGTGTCGAGTGGAGCGAAGACGATTCGTGCGGGGCTCTGGGACGTTGGGCAGTGTGAAAGCAGATGCGATAAACACGAATACAGTACCTGTGTGAGTGTGTAAAATGCGCCCAAAGGACGGGGCGGTGAGTGAATCAGGTCTAATTGCGAGGAATGGCGTCGGCGGGTGTTTCTATCGAATAATCGAACGGCGATCAGACGTTGGATCATCGTAATTGATTTCTCGTTTCATGACGGCGGCTGCTGATTGTCATGACTGCGTAACGATCATACATGGGTCTTTACTTCACCTCTTTTCGAGAACCTTATTACGTGTCGTTACATACGAATTTATATTCACCAATTAGAAATATGCCCGTAACGCGTTTCTAATCGCTCGTCATTTCAGATTCTAGTTCGCGTATTAAACGTGCAGGAATATCTTTCGAATCGAAGATCTCAAAGGGCGAGAAAGCGTGCGAAATCATCTTTTCATTCCGTTCTTTTCTTTTTTACATTGCACTAATTTTCGCACACAGAGATACTTACGTGTGTTTGATTTCAAAAACGTCCTATGTACTTTCGATAAAATGATATCGTTGTCTTGAAATCGCCGGAAAAAGATTAGAAAGAAGAATATCATTTTTCACACGTTATTATAACGATCGTGACACTCACACAAAAGATTTAGAATTCATTTTTATCTCAGTTTCAAATTTATTAAATCACTCCGTTTCTACCAGGATGTAGGTAGATATTTTTTTGCAACACAAGTGTTGAAAATCAACTGTTATACATGCTAATTATCATTAATAAAGTTCTATTCAAAGATGAATTCTTAACAATGGTTAGAAATCGTCAATAAATGAAGAATAATCTTCTAATTTGTTACAACTTCGAAAACGCATGGAGTCAAAGTAGTGTACATGGATCGATCTTTTGAATTCGAACCGAATATAGAGTTAACAAGCTAAACGATTCAGGTTTTAGTAACTTACTAGAGCTGGAAAAGTGTCGAGGAAACTGGGTTTCAAGTCTTGTAAAAAGTCATTGAAATTTTTTTCCTAAAAATTTGTGGCCACCCTGATTACGTCTAAAAATATCTTACGGTCCTTACGGACATACAACGCTCGTGTGAAAGAAGAAGAGGTGCGATTCGGCGAAGGCGGAAGGCGAGCGATAGACCCAGCGGATACGTGGCTATCTCTATCTCTCTCGGCAATAGCACACAAAAGCGAACTGTCACTATTATTGAAGGTATTGTCAGCTCTCAATATGAGTCGCGTAGCCGCGGGTGTACAAGGCGCAATATCGGAGGTTTCCCTCGCGGCCTCGCAAGCGTCGATCCGCTGGACGAAGGCCCGTCCTAACTGCGAAATTTTTGCCACTGGTCTGTCGATCCTAGACGCGATTGTTTATACAGTAAACAAATACCACGACCCCCTCACGTTTCCCTGATAAATAAAATCCACCGTCTCCCCGGAATTATACGAACACGAGCTCTTGTTCCCGATCTAATAATCTCCTTCGGACGGCGTATCGGTGAAAATCATTACCTGCAAATATATTAATTGATGTTATATCGACTGGCTGGTATAACAATACAAAGCCTCCAATAATGCGGTCGCGTATGATTAACGATCTGCAGAACATGCAGGTTTAAATAACCTATCAGAAATTGACGAGATATTTTTTTATTCTTTCACGTTTCTCCCCAGCTTCCCTCTCTTATATCATCTCTCTGTTTACGTACCTATACTCAATAATTATTACCACCAGTTACTGCGTTGAACTCCATCTTATTTCGGGTGTTTGTTTGTTTCAGATCATATATTCCCTCTCTTATATCATCTCTCTGTTTACGTACCTATACTCAATAATTATTACCACCAGTTACTGCGTTGAACTCCATCTTATTTCGGGTGTTTGTTTGTTTCAGATCATATATTCCCTCTCTTATATCATCTCTCTGTTTACGTACCTATACTCAATAATTATTACCACCAGTTACTGCGTTGAACTCCATCTTATTTCGGGTGTTTGTTTGTTTCAGATCATATATTCCCTCTCTTATATCATCTCTCTGTTTACGTACCTATACTCAATAATTATTACCACCAGTTACTGCGTTGAACTCCATCTTATTTCGGGTGTTTGTTTGTTTCAGATCATATATTCCCTCTCTTATATCATCTCTCTGTTTACGTACCTATACTCAATAATTATTACCACCAGTTACTGCGTTGAACTCCATCTTATTTCGGGTGTTTGTTTGTTTCAGATCATATATTCCCTCTCTTATATCATCTCTCTGTTTACGTACCTATACTCAATAATTATTACCACCAGTTACTGCGTTGAACTCCATCTTATTTCGGGTGTTTGTTTGTTTCAGATCATATATTCCCTCTCTTATATCATCTCTCTGTTTACGTAACTATACTCAATAATTATTACCACCAGTTACTGCGTTGAACTCCATCTTATTTCGGGTGTTTGTCTGTTTCAGATCATATATTCGACGAGTTCGTTTGAGCGACTTCTACAGGGTGGTGAGTTGATTTTTTTCAAACATTATCGCGGCTTGTACTTAAGCGCGCACCTTTGATCGTCAATTACGTATTATAGGTTGATTTTCTTTTATAATACCGCAAAGAAGTTCGGTCTGAAGCGCGCTAGTTAGTGGCCAGAATTGGTCACGTACTCCAGTCGATAGAGGATCGATCATGATGCACCTAGACTTTTGTGACGACTAATCGTTGGTAATTCGATCGCCGTATCGCGTTAGACATGCTTTCGTAGTAAATGATCCAACAATACCGTCTAAAACGCCGACGATTTGCGGACGGATAACTTGCCGTCCAAGTTCTGAATCGGAGGCAAATGAGAAATTGAAACTTGACTGTTGATATTTTCACGGTCAGATAATGTAGGCAACATGTCCGTCTACGAATGTATATTACATTATATATTACATTATGTAAGTGAGCGCAATTGAAAATCACGGTTTGCGGATTCATTATACAAACTACGTGTTGTATTTCGCACACATGACGGTTGCATAATGCAAGCGCATCCGCGGCGGCGACGATTCTTTTACTTCGTTTTACTTTTTAGTTGTTTTCGACTTGGTTCTTATTCACGTCTTTCGTTATATTCACCCAACTTTAACCCTCGTCATTCTTACTTTCCGCGGCGTCGAAGCCTTTCGCGGGGTTCGGATTCCTTTATTTAAATGCCGCGACTTTATACAGAGCATCTCCGAATCACGACTGGCTCTGGCTATATGCGCTGTTCATCATCTCTTTTCATACATTTCCTAGATTGTTAGGGAAAAAGAGAACAGAAAGAGAGAGAAAAGGAAGCGAAAGAAATGTTGAAAAGAATGAATGAAAGAAGAGAAGATCAAGAGTGAAAATGACTTTATCTTATACCCTCAACTTTCTTTCCCCCGGGATGGAATTGTTTTAAATTATATAACACCGACCTTGCAGGGGACGCCGGAATTTCTGCTTTATAATTTAAGCTTGGATATTGTATTTATGCTCCCATTTTCACTATTATTTGAATGGTGTAAAATAATTATGTAACGGAAGACAGATGTTAATTATCTTAACGCCAAATACGGTAGCGAATGCGAGCGAATCGTGGTGTTATTTGATTGATTTATTCACCAAAAGGAAATTCGGCTCGAAGCGGATCGATTGGAAGATGAAAAATTTAGCTTCAAACAATTATCACGGCGCATAAAATTTGATGTCAATAAATTTTTGGTTTTATCACGTAAAAGCCAAAAATCGGTGGCACAAAATCTATTCTTTGGTTCTATTATACCACCTTCTGCCGGAATCTGAAGTTACGATTATAGCCTGTGGGATTTAATAAAAAGTATCTGCTCCGACGCGCTTTATAATAACCTCGTGCGGATTCTCTGTTCAAGGATGGTATATATATATATATATTAGGCTGATTCAAAAAAAACGGCTAATTTTTTTTTTTCAAAATCCTCACATAAAAACTTCCGAGAAGGTGTGAAAAGACGCCTGTAAAAAGCAGAGCCCTTAATATTATTATTAAGAGGTCGCGCATCGGGAATTTCTATTTCCCGTTTAAATAACACAGGAATAAATTTTTTTAAATTTTGCAATTTCGTATTTTTGCAACGGCTCATTGAATTAGCGGACCAAAGCATCATTTTGTAGGAAATTTGACGCTCTACAAAAAAAGTCCTTACAAAGTTTTCGATAGTCACACTCCTTCAAAAGTTATTCGAGGTCAAAGTTGAACTTACAAAAAAATTCAATGTTTTTTTTGTTTTTCGACGATACTATGAATCTTTCCTCATTATTTTGTTATAAAGAGGATAGATTTCGGAACAATTACATTTTTAAACAGTCAAGTGCATCAGTTATGGATTCTCCATGATAACACGTTTATTATTTAACATCGCATTTTTGTAAGGTAACTTTATATTGACTCGATGGGAAAATTAATGATTGAAAAAGCCCAATTAGAGTAAGATATATTTATAACAAAATAATGAGAAAAGATTCATAGTATCATCGAAAAACAAAAAAAACATTGAATTTTTTTGTAAGTTCAACTTTGACCTCGAATAACTTTTGAAGGAGTGTGACTATCGAAAACTTTGTAAGGACCTTTTTTGTAGAGCGTCAAATTTCCTACAAAAATATGCTTTGGTCCGCTAATTCAATGAGCCGTTGCAAAAATACGAAACTGCAAAATTTAAAAAAATTTATTCCTGTGTTATTTAAACGGGAAATAGAAATTCCTGATGCGCGACCTCTTAATAATAATATTAAAGGCTCTGCTTTTCACAGGCGTCTTTTCACACCTTCTCGGAAGTTTTTATGTGAGGATTTTGAAAAAAAAAAATTAGCCGTTTTTTTTGAATCAGCCTAATATATATATATAATTTAGGGTGCTTTTTTTTGGACCATATTTTTTTTTTTTCGGTCCCATCGTGAAATTTTGTTGGAAATACAACAAAAAAAATTCCCTGAAAGATTGAGCCCTTAATATTAATATTAAGTGCTCGCCCAAGGCATGTAAAGATTTCCCGCTTAAAATACACGTAAACTTCAATTTTTTTCTTTAAAACATCTACAGTTCAGAGGCATTCTATGGTGTAGTCTAGGACGTCAGTAGGTTTTCTTCGGAATGAAATGCTCTACAAAAGTGCTCACACCGGCGAAGTCGTACGGGCCACCCAAACCCAATTTTTTCATGAAATTCTTGTTTTTTTGCCCGTATCTCGTAAATAACAGGAGCTACAAAAAAAAAATATTCAACAAATTTGTAGGAAATTTTTGTAGAGCATTTCATTCCGAAGAAAACCTACTGACGTCCTAGACTACACCATAGAATGCCTCTGAACTGTAGATGTTTTAAAGAAAAAAATTGAAGTTTACGTGTATTTTAAGCGGGAAATCTTTACATGCCTTGGGCGAGCACTTAATATTAATATTAAGGGCTCAATCTTTCAGGGAATTTTTTTTGTTGTATTTCCAACAAAATTTCACGATGGGACCGAAAAAAAAAAATATAGTCCAAAAAAAAAGCACCCTAATATATATATACGAGGAGTTTCATCTCTCTCGCATCTTCGTAGGCAGACAGAGAGAGATAGTAAAAAAAAAAGGAACAGAATGTCTTAATTCAATAATCACAATTACCAGCGATCAATTTGCTCCACACAAAATTCCACTCACGGTCGGGATTGCTTGGTAGGTACGTTTTTTTTCTTCATTCTTTTTCTTCATATCTTTTTTCCGTCTCAACTAACTTTTTCTTGTTTTTCGTCTCGTGACGCAGCGTCGGGTAGCCGGTTATTAATAATCTTCAAAGCTTAATCCTCTCCGTTTGATACGACACAGAGTGATGTTTGTTCAACGCGCATTGTGCAAGCGATAAATCCTTTGGCGTACCATTATACACGTGTATCTCATCCAGGATGGGTGTATATATCTCGTACGTGCATATAAGAGCCGAGGAGATACAAATCCCATTTCGAGCCACTCAAAGCCATCCGCTCTCTCAATCCCCCTTGTTGCACGCGCAACGGCGTTGCGAAGGAAAGGCGGCAGCGTCGTTCCCCTTTGTGCCTTTGTGGCTAATGCGATCCAATTCAGATCCACTACTCTGTGCCGGACAGGCGCCATCGGATCGGGGATATCGGAATCCTTAAATCCCGTTTCTGTCCCCATTGTCCGGCGATCTCTTTTCAGCCTTTCAAAACTTTGAACGGTGCCGCCCCGTCGACGACACTCGGTTATTCCCTCCTTCGTTCCACCGCTTCGTCCGATCCCCTTTACCTATTTGATTTTCGTTTATCCGATGAGCAAAACTCGTAGGTAACAAGCGGAGAACTTACCGACCGTCTTGCGAGTTTGAAATTTTCAAGTACCGACTCACAAATCTGTAGGATTTGTTTTTACTGACTCGGAAGTTGACCTGCAGCAGAGATCAATTTAGTCATTGGATTTCAGAAACGAATTATAATTCATTCCTTCCGCCAAAATTGTTTTTATCTTCGTATTTGATTCGTCAAGTTCAAACCTCAGTTTGTGCAGGTAATTCGACTATCTCTCTTGTTGTCTCGTATGTGTTCGTACCGACGTCGTTTTTCACATCAAGTGCAGATGTCCTTTTTACCAGACCTAACGCATCTCAGCCGGTAATGCATGACTGGCAGCTTGTTATCTGCAGAGGAAAGAATGCAGTGTAGGCTGGTTCGTGCTGCAGCTTGGTGGCGGAATATCCGAATAACAATCGAAGCTCGGAATGTTGAGTTTATTAAACTAATCGATCTTCAAGTCGCGTTTACAGTTACACAATTATTGCGTCTCTTTTTCTTCTTCTTTTCCACTGGTTTTCACGTAGTTGAGACGTTTGGAAAGACGTCGGTTTGCTGGATTAATTCTTGGAATTTCAGTTGCCGAGAGCTTATTGTTGAAGCCAATTCAACGGGAGATATCCCGTTTATACGAATCGTTAACCTGACTCGAACAGGGGTATGTATAATATTGTATAATGTATTGTATAATGTACAGCGCGTATACCTACCGAAAGACATTAATATACACGTGTATTTCTCTGTGGAGTGTAATTGGTTCGTTATATTAATTGAAGTTCATTGTTTAACGCGACACAATCAGGGTTAATTAAACGAATAATAATCACAATTTCCTCTGCCTTGTTGGGTAAAAATAAATAGCAGTCCTTCTATTATTGCGCCTCATTGTATCGAGCACAAAACTGATCGATGAAACGATGGCGATAACCCGACGATTGTGAAAATAAAGCTTCCGAGCAAATTGATAAAATATTAAAAATATACGGATTGTAACGACGCTCCGATTATCCTTTCACAAACATCGGTAACGCTAGTATCGAAAACCGACCAACTTCATACCGTAAGATCCACGTTTTCTTCTCCCCATGCAGCGTGTCCAACATCAGAGACTGCAACAGAGCTCTTCGACTTTTGATTATGCCTTACATTATACATTTCGAAAATTTCTTCGCATCGAGAGCGTAGAAGCGATTCCAGGGTTCTTAGCTCACTTCAGGGAGAATATACCCAACATCTGGACGAATTGATTTATGTCCGTACAGCGGCTATAGTGCCAACAAAATACTGCACTGTCGAAAAGTTATCGCATTGTCCATTGAACAAATTGACCGCTGGCACAATATATACATACACACACTCCGTATGTGTCCGTTTCTTTTCTTCTGCTGCATTGTGCAATCGTTTGGCAAAAATATGTCTGTGTATAATGTAATATAACGTATACGTATATGCGTCTACCTACCCATAGCCGGTAACCGTGCGATGAGGCGACTAGGTATGAGGTATATCTATTTTCCTACGTTTGTCGTAGGCTTTGCCATCGCCAAAACTACATCTGCCTGTCGCACCCATTATATAGTCCTCTTTGTCAATCTATCCCAGTATTCACTTCTAACCCTCGAAAAATGCTATGGTTTCGAATGGTCAACTGCAATCCCCTTGTAGGATCAAACGGTATCGCGTTGTAAATTTAAATTTTACTTTCGGTACAAGTTCATTTTTATTATTTATTACCGAGCCATATAAAGGTAATTGAATTCGACGAAAAAAATTCTTCAATTCGAAAACGTTATATACATTGCAGTTTTTCACATTTCCGAGCGTCACTCGATCGTTCTCAACTGTACTTTGCTTTCAATTATCATTTTACGCCAAGCAATTGCTAATTGTTTTTCTCAATTTCTGTGGTACAAGTCTTCATGTACACCGCGTGTAACGGCTTACACCGAATCACGAGTAAGTGCGCTTGTTGCGCGGTGTAAAATGTAATTATTTGACATCGACGTCACGTGACCTGACGTATATTATTATATACGCGTGTAGGTATGAATATGGCGTGTAAATAGGTACCTACCGAGTTCGTTGCGCTAATTGCAATTAATTCGTATAAAGTATAACGGGACTTTCGGGTAGACACGGTGGTTTCAAACTTTGCTTTCCATCCCTTCGTGGTACATAACATACTACGTTCGGACCTGTTACACGTGTAACGTAAGATATGCGTATAAAAATACTTCGACGGTGAAAAATTTTTCTGATGTTATAAAATGCACTCGACTATATACGCGAATGACATCATGTTTATACCCTGCAGTACACGTTATATAATACATCGTCGATTATTGTGGTGTAGTGTGTGTGTGTGTGTGTGTGTGTGTGTGTGTGTGTGTGTGTGTGTGTGTGTGTGTGTGTGTGTTCAATACGAACGAACGAACGAACCGAAAGCGAGCGAGCGACTTGAGGCTTATAGAAATGTAATTCTTTATTTTTTACTCCGTCTCTCGTCTCTCGACTCTCCCGCGACGCGATATGATGCCAGCCTGTTTCTTCGAGGATTCTGATTGGCTGCCTGCTTAACCGTGAATAAGAAAAAAAGAGTATGGACAAAGTGAAAATAGATGGAAAAGGAAGAAAAAAGTAAATAAATAACAAAACACAAGACCGCCCAACGCGTTCTTCACTCAACTAAGGGCAATTCTGGGTACACTTTTCCAAGCTCATTTTCGACTCTCATACATTAAATTCATTGCTAACTTGCAAGTAGAAATTGTTTCGCTGAAAAGAAAAAAAAAATGAAGAAAAACGCGATGACAAGAGAAAATTTTTTTTCTTTAATACTAAGTTTATAATTTCAACGTGGTATTTGATAAATATTGTAACATAATTGATTATACGATCGATTTATAAAAAGTGAGAATAAAAAAAAAATGTGAACCAGAGTACAGAGAATGACATATTACAAATGCGCAGGAGGGTGAATTGTACGGTAGCTCTTTGGTACATCTTCCTCTTCTTCTGGTTCTTTCTTCTTCTTCGTCTTCATCATGCTTGTCTCCGGCCTGTCCTTTTCGTTTGGACGAAGAAGAGAAAGAGCTGCATGGTATAAGTTCGAGAGGAAGGAGGGAGCGGGAAAGATGAGGAGCAGGAGGGGGAGGAGGAGAAGGAGGTGCACCGTACCGTGCCCCCATCGTTTTCTTCTTGGGCTGCTTTATAAGACCACAAAAGAACATCGCGGTGAAGTCAAGATGGCGGTGCCTCGGCAAGAGACGCGCGCGGAGCGACTGAGTGTGCTATCCATTGTCAACCAAGCCAGAGAGACAAAATGAACCTGATTGTTAGTCCGGGAGGCACCATAATGAACGTTCATTCAATGACAGACACCAAATGAGGAGCGCGAGAAAAGGAGCCTTATAATATGTACAGCTTGCGGTATATACCCATACCCATACCCATACTCAGGCATACTCTGTATACGTATGCCGATATTACTGAAATAAATGCAGGGTACTGCGGCAGTCGTTACTTCATTCTAGCTGTACCTGTAACACACCTCTGCACGATGTGTGCATATCGAAAATTCTTACCTCAATCGGTCGGCCCGCTTCTTTCGTTCGTTCCTTCTATTATCGAGCCTTGTGAAACTCCGTAAAGTACCTATCTGGTACATGCGAAAGCTGCCGGTGTATACGAAGGATTGTCGAGCTAAACGAGCAAGAAATTCTCATTATCTGGCAATGAGACATTTTTTTTGTCCATTGGCAAGCGATCACGAGACCGTAAAGTTATTCATGTATTTCAGCTTTATCCCTATTGTACAGCTGTAATGTTTTGCAAGTGATTCGATGAAATTGGAGGCAATCGCCTTCTCGACATTACAAATTTATCGATACATCGTCGGGGAAGGCAAAATTTTTTTGTGCCAACCAACATCCTTGAAAACGTGGGCAGTTGAAATTTCCTCGTAATCATATGATTTTTTCTTTTCTGCTCAGTTGGTCGACTTTTTCTTATATTAAAATTTCTTTTCTCAAGATCAAACCCTCTGTAGATCAGGAACTACTTGTACGTGGTCGTGCACAAGTCGAGACAAGCTTCGCCATACATTGGAATTTCATCGAAATCGATGCCCACGCGGCAAAAACGCGGTTCGGTTGGTGGGACGTGAAAAGCTTCGGTACACATGTTACAGGGTCAAGGGAGAGGCCGCGACAAAGTGAATTTTCCGAACGTTTCTTCATTGCGAACTCCAATGTAATAAATTGGGGAAATTCATGTAGAGTATTGCCTTTGCCGTCTACATTTAAAAAAAAAGAAAAAACAAATACAACGAAATTCCATATGGTCGTTGCAAGTAATAATTGAATTTCTTTTTCTTGTCTCAAGAAATAGAAAACATCTGTACCGACGTATGAAACTATTTGGGATATTCACCAATAGACTCGGTAGAGTCTCAGCACCTAGTGGTTGTTTTTATTCGTCAGTAATTTATTCAGGAATTCAAAATGGTTTCTTGGACGTAGCTCGTCTACTTGTAGCTTCATTATCGAGACTCATTGTAGCGTGGATTACTCCACCTTAATGTCTCCACCGTGCATTATGGGGCACGATATAATATAACATCACTCGGAGCGTGCGCGTGCTGCCCTCGTCGTTGCAAGTTTAACCTCTTATTTATATTGATGGTGGCTCCAACTTTTCTCCGACAATTCCTTGTTGTGTATTATATACACTCTGTTGCGGTATAAACGCATCTATAATATACCTGTAGTTATAACTACTGTATAAATGCATCGGGAAGCTTCCTTTGTCGTCTTCGTCAGCCTGCAGACAACGGCTGAACAAACAATGATATACATAATATAAAGTCACCGGTTTGTTATACACTCGCGTATGGTGATGGTACATTCTGCACCTATACGCATGGCCCCCATATGGTTTGTGCCTCGCGATTTAACGGGTGGCCCCGAATCGCTTCGATCGTCGTTTCTCAATTCCACTTGTATCGCGTAGGTACCTGATATAATCGAAGAAATACGGCAGCCGAAGGTGTTGAATTAGCGATGTTTGGTATTTCGTTTGCAAGCTCCACGTTACGAAGGAAACGTGTAATCTCTGTAAATCGTATTCGAAGGGTACAGTTTACCATAGATCGAGAGGAGCAGGTTCTTCGGAAACTGCGCAACTATACCAACCCGACGTATGTTACGCGACCGAGGTATTGCAAATTCTGTTTTTTATTTCTCCACATTTTTCTCATCGGTTACCCATAGGATCTTTATTTTCTTTCGGTTAACCATTTTTTAAACCGCTTTGCCGTTCGATTTGTCGGCGCATTGTCCGAGGGGAAGCGCGGAGTGCGTGAGTAAATCGATTTATTAAAAATCGTGGGGACACGTTCAATTTGTTCGGTTGGTGTGCGCGTATACGGATACCTACCTAAACGCACGTGTGTATAATGTATACGGATATGTATAGTTTCGGTCGACGGTTGACAGGTTTTAAAACCCTGCGGCGAACTGCAGCGGATCATATATGAAGGCAGGTAAGACCAGGTAGCTTTTTCATCCACCCGTACCGAGACCCGATTCTCTCTATAGATTCGATGGGAAGCGTATCGATCATTTTCAATTCGATTTCATGGAATTTGACGTCGAACGGCTACAGGGCGAATCGCTCCGAGCGCTTTCCTTCCGCTGGCTGCTGCACTTGCTCGAGACGCTAGACGCGCGGCAACAGATAATTTTAAATTCATGGCCTTTTTTGTGGGCCTGATGTTTTCGATCTGGTGTCCGACGGGGAAGTAGCAAAAAATGTGGGGATCCCGAGGTTGAAAAAACAAGAAGCAACGCGGTGTGACAAAATTTTATGCGTTTCACGGATTATGCTTGTTCCATTTATTTTCTTCTTCGCTGCTACCCCGCGACGATGATTCGCTGTGCGGAGCAAGAAGTCGACGATTCGTTGTTGTACGGATCCAATATCTTTTACAATCCGGTAGTTTGCATCGTTCACGTTTCTTCCACTTCCTCGAATTATTCGATTGATTAATTAATCAACTTCTTCCCCCCATCCGACGTAATTCTAGTGAATTTATCGCGAGGATGATCGTAAAATACGCGGCTACCGGGTAATGCGCGTCACGTTAAGTACGAACGCGTGATTCGGGTGTCGGAGACTCACGCACTTCGGTTTATACAGGTACGGATGGATGTATATCGGATCATGAATGAGCCTGAGATGAGACGGAGGACAAAAACGGTTCAGAGGTGAAAATAGACGGTGATGAATGGACGGAGCGGCGTCGTTTGTCCACGACACGTTATCCGCGACAGCCGTGCAATTGCTGAGCCATTGACGCAACGTAACGCAACTCGGGGAACTGACCATATCAGCTATAACCGAACCCCAAAGAAATGTTCGAGCTTTGTCGTGTATCGGTATCATTGTCCATTCAATGACCATATTTCCGCTCGAAACTCGATCCCAATTCGATCTTCCGAGTTACGTGGGCATCTCTCTGGGCGTATATTATATACGCACCTTCGCCCTTATTCACTGATCATTACGCAATTAATTGTTCATCTTTACGCGTGTATTTGCTTTCGGATATTATACGTCTTTTAGCTCTGTTCCCGTACTAATTAAACGGGAAGCCTTTAGAAATACGATATTGCCAATAGCCACCGCGTTATATAATTAATAAATATATACGCTGCTTAGTCGCACGTATTTATATACACACATTGAATTTCATTTGTACGAAATTTCAACGTCTACGTACATAACCTTTATCGCATAACGACGATAATAACGTAGCCACCCATTATACGTATACCCTTTTCGTCTCTGTTGCATAATTCACAAGCACCGCAGCATCTCAGGAATAAGGCGATACACTCGAAAATTATTATCGCGGTATTTGCAGTTATTCTTGAAAGGCTTAAAGATGTGCAAATTCCTTGAGTTTACCGAAGGCGGTACATGATATTTCATAGAAGACTTTGCAGCAGATCAGCTGGCGAACCAATGGTAACTGTGCGAAATTCGTTAGATTTGCTAAAAATAGAATTCTTTTTTGAAACACTTTCGAAACGACAAGCGTTGACATGAATGAAGTGTTTTTCTCACAACACTGTGCTCAAGATCATTATGCCGACCATTTAATCGAGCAAAATAGGATATTCGAAAACGTACGTTTGTGTTAACACGAGTCCGTACTAGTGCTGCAAATATTAACAGCTGTCAGCAGTGTAACTTGCAAAGATAAAACTTCGTGGACGAACGTGGTAAAAATTTTACGTATTTTACCTCTTCCGTAAGTTTAACGGCGTTTCGAACGTCAATGAATATTCGCAATAATTGTTGTCTGCGGTGTCAATGAAGTTGCGAAGTGTTTGAACAGCTCAGCTGTTCTACTACGTGACCGAGTTTCGTGAAATCCGCTAAATTTTCGACAGCGAGTGGCTAAGCGAATTTCGCGTATAAGACAAATCGAAAAGCTGGTACCGCGGTGTTATTTTCGTAAACAAGAAAACAGCTGCTAGGGCTAACCGGTGGAAACTATCGGCGCAAAACATCCCTAATAGAAAATATGGTCACGTGGATATGGTGTGAAAAGTTGGAGTCACGCTGGTACATGGCGCTTGGAAGCCCCTCGACACCTTGGACCCCCATGCATCGGAAAACGATACCCTGTTCATCCCCGTGTGCTGCACTTTCAAAATACCATCTACTAGGTTAAACGAAGGAGCAGCAATTTTTTTTTTTTAGTAAAGCAATGCAACACTACGGAACGTAGCTAACACTACAGGTGCATACATGCCTGTGTAAAAAAAATTGCAAGTATCACTGTAATTGACAGTTGCGATAGAAAACAGATTTTGATTAAATTCGCATATTTTTGAAACATTTTTTGTCCGAGGTGAAAATTTCCCCTCGTGCGGAGGTATTTGGGAGAAAAAAATTGACGTGAACGAGAAATTGAAGTAAAAAGCATAAGCGTTATGCGAGAAGGGTGGAGCGGTGGGAAAAATAATCGGTGTGAATGCGAATCGATTAGTGTCAGAAGTTAATCAATAGTTGCGATGCTCGAGTCAAGTATCAGTCCATGGGAAGATTCGGTACTAAAAGCAGATGGGGTTTCAAATCCGACCCCTTGTCTCTGGTTGTCATTAGCCCAACGCTTTGTGCTTGGTTAGCGAAGCCGGGCCGAGTATCGATACAAATCGATAGATCGATCCTTCGCGCAATTAGGGGATATATTCACCGTGCATCTGCACCAGTCCATTCCACTGTTGGGGGATCACTTTGTCCTCCAGAATTTAGGGGGCCACTCGCGGCTCCTGCGGAAACATCCGTGATGTGCAGGTATAAATGACGCCACGCGTTATATACCTAGACCTGGGTACCTTGTACCGTATGCTTTATACCTTCGCCCGTTCGTTCCCGGGTTCAGAATGAGGAAATCCAAGTAATCTCGTCCGTTCGTCAATTTTTCCTTCTCTTTTTTCCATCGTATCTTTTCTGTTCTTTAATTTTCGCTCATTAGGAGGGGGTGAAGCGTCACACGCTTTACGAGCAGCGCACGAACTTTTCTCGCTCCGGAAGTCGGTAATACAAATGATATTCGTATCGGCATCCGGCGTGACTAAAAGCTGACGGAAAAGGCCTCGGTCGGTCTTTCTCTCGTTTTCCGTTTCCCATTTCCCATTTCCCCCGAGAAATGGTCGCGGTACGCGTTTTAGCCGGCCCGAGTTCCCCGCGACCTCGCTTCTCTCTTCGCTCTCATCTCGTCCTTGTCGTCCTTGTCGTAACATGCTTTATTATGTTAACAAATAAGTGGTTGCGGTGTAATAAAAGGTTCGCCTAATGTATGCGCGATGTCTTGAACAATATTCCGCGTGCCTTGTGACATAATGGCGACGAATAAATAACGTCTGCCTGCTTGCCTGCCTCGCTCGACTCGCCTGTCTTCCACGCTCCCATTCCCGCTGCAGGACTACGACGCGTATATAGCAGCTCATCCTGAACCACCCTCGCGAACGGGTGAGTGGGAGGGATGGAGGGAAGGGAGGGGTTGAAATATGCAGAAACTTGCGGCTCCTTGTTATAAGTGGTGATAAATTATACCCCTCGCATTGTGATCTATTACTTTAGCGTGTATAAGGAGAGGATAGATACTCTCATGTGAATAGAATCGGTCTAGACTTTTGCTTACCCGGTTCTTTTGTGCCTCGTATATATTTACAGAAATCTTTATAACCGGGCTTATTCACGACTCTTAATATCGAGAGAAAGAGATAGAGAGAGAGAAAGAGAGAGACCGCGAGTATCTACAGTTTAGGTAACGAGCTCGACGCCACGCACGAGGAGATGATACATCGGGGAATTCCCTCCGTTGCAAATACTTGTACTCAAGGACTGAAAAGATTGGTAGAATGTATATGTATAACATAATCGTTTCGAGGGAGTTATACAATGTATAAGCTTTCGTTGTGGAGCTACAAGCATCGGGATATCGATAAAACTTTCCTTTCCTCAAGTGAGAGAGTGAAATTATTATAGCCGTAATATATTTCTTCGAGCTTTGTAAAGTTGTGCAATGAAAAATTGTTCCGAACAAAAGTCGTTCGCCTTGACAATACGGACGTTTCATCTTTCATAAACTTTTTCGATAAGTATGACTTACTATCGTTTCTGATGTACCGACAGATATTAATACGCGATCACTCCCCGACACGGTAAATCCTCCTTGAATTCCGTATCGCGCAGCGACGGTTCATCTCGTCGTGATTTGATGCGGTCGGATTATGCTTGTACAGCTTTTTGACGGAACGTGCCTTATAGTTTTTATGAATTCTTTTGATGCGTCAATTTTGAACTTTGTCTTCTTTTCCCTATCTCTGGGGTAATATTCACCTTGAAGGAGACTTATCTGGGGAATATGGGGTCCCAATCCGGGAAGGATATTCGAGGGTAAATTTCCTTTCCCCCTTCCCTCTTTGCTGTCCTTTTGGCTTGGCCAGTTTTAATTTTCTTTCGCGCACGGATCAGAGCCGTCAGAACTTGATACGGTCGGTTTTCTTCCCCCAGGGTTTTCTGGGGCGGGTTTTGCCGAGCGGCGGACTAACGTCACGATGCTCAACAATGCGCGCCCAGGGGATGACACTTTAAATTTAATTTAAATGCGGCATTGTCGGCCGCCACCCCTCCCCGTGTATAATTCCATCTCTCTCCCCCTCTCGTTTTTCCTTCGTCTTCGTCTCTCTCTTCTCGACTCCGGAGCTCCGAAGCTTTTACGTGTTTTTTTTTTTTTTTATCCTGGCCTCTTTTTTTTTATCCCACATTTTTCCATCCCGTACTCGCCCCGTGAGGAAGAAAAGAAAAGAAAGCCTTTCTTCGCACGCCAAATACTTTCCCTATATACACAGGTATATATGTAGGTATATATAGGTTACCTACGTCTAAACACTGCACCGTACTTTTTTTTTTATTCCTTCAATTTTTTCACCGGGGAGTGCTCTCATTTTTCTCTTCTTTGACTTGTTTTTCCCCTTCCGATTAAAAATATTTATATATACGCCGCTTTTATCGAGCAATATAATAACCCTGGGGTATGTGAGAGTAAAATCTACCTGTACTTTTCTCAACAAAAATATTACGGCTGTATTTTTGAACGTGGATTTTCTAAACCTCTGAGTCAAATACAATTGACGCGTGGAAACGATGGCATTTGTGCTTCGAATTTCCGCCAACTTCTCCGTTGCGTAACGATTAACCCCTGATGTTTATAACCATTTCTTCGAGTCTCTTGCCCTTGGTACCTGCAGCAGAGTGCAAACGTCGGGAAAAGGTATACTTACTCTACCGATAAAGATCTCATCCTCGAAAACGTTGGTGGCTACAGTCGGAAGCAACTTTTTGGCCCTTCAACCGCTATAAATCTCACCGCACAATGGTATGTAGATCACTTCTCGAGGCGTAAGGCCCGCGCGCTCCAATTCTATCCAACGTCCTGAGGCCCTTCTCGAGGACATTTCCGGGCCCATTTTCACCCCGTTTAGTACAAGAGTACGGACATCTTTATGACCCAGATTTATAGCCGATACTCGAATTACGATCTATTTAAGGGCTGCTGGGATCCTCGCACGTCGAGGTACACGCACTTTCATCCGATCCAACGATCGCCGATGATCTATGCGCTATCGAAACCGCTGCGCCGCATGCGTACCACCTCCTTCGCGCTCCAGGAAGAAACCCTTTTTTAAAATATTCCCCCCATCGAGACTTGCTCTTCATGCTTGGAAACAAGATTATTCTTCATTTCTTGCTATTGTTCTTTCGATGTTTGTTCGAGCTAGAACTATTTTCGTTATAGTATCAGTAGTCGAATTTTCATAGATCAAGTTTCGAGGATTCTTGATCTCCTAGCAGTTTCCATACATATTTCCATTTCGTATTCAACACGCCAAACGTTTTGTCGTCGGCAACAAAACAATTACTCGAATTACTATCGATGTGCTGAACATACAAGTAAAACTTGGATTCTACTACTTATACTTTTACAGGTAGGTAACCATTTGCAGGTAGGCGTAGCACAGTGAACCACATACGACCCGATCGAAGGAACGGCGGAACAATTATTAAGCAAATATTGTAATTTCTGATCAGGATCCCCGTCGTAAAAGGAGACACGCTGTCTCTTGTTGATGAATATTTAAGAAGAGGGCCCAGAGGATTAAGTATTCGCAAAGATTGATTCATTTGAATGGCGCGTCGATCGTTGCCTTGCCTTTCCTTGTTGTATATCTACTGCATATTCCTAAGATACATCATGCTTGCGCATACGTTTATCCAGCAGGCATGCTTATACATGCGCGCCCATTGAGCGTGTAGTTTAGAGATGCGCGCGTGCGAGGAACGCGTCTGATCCTTGCTTCTGCAGTTCACATTCAAGCCACTTATGACCACAAATTTGAATACCTTTCGTACCGCGTCGGAATTTCGTATGCTTGCGGCGGTTGTCTACGCGGAATAAAGGCCACGCTTCAACCTTGCCTTTCATTCACGGCACGCTTCTTACTTTTAGATTCGCATCGGTAATAGTCGTTAGCCGTCAGCAAAAATGGCGCGTTTTACGGTGTAACCGTGAAAGAAAAAGTTTTGAAAACGGAGATAATAATCCACTCCATTTGCTGAAATCAGTTTATCTTGGTTCCCCATCGGGCGAGCCTTTGTCCGTGTAAACATAAGTTTTGGCGACACGCTAGGACGTCGATTTCCGTTTATCATTACCGTACACGTATATTCAGTTTTGAAATAATTATTACAGTGCGCTACCAAGTCGGCTGTCGACATTGCGACATATGGCGCGTGACATGTCTAAACGCTGTTAAGGTGGCCTTAGTCGATCCGTACATTCGTACATACATTCGTACGGATTACATGCAGGCAGGCTATGTAAGATACGTCGCCTGTCTTCCGATCATTGTGTTTATTTTCAATTAATAATGAACGCACTCCGCGTTCAACAATAAGATTGACACAACTGGCTTGGCGTTCGTTTGTGCTTAATTATCCGTATGCATGTAACGCGAGGAAAATGTAAACGCAGGTACCGCTATTATATACTCTGTCTACCACGTCGTTTGGTGCAACAAAGTTCTACCTTTCCATATAATTGGGTCTCTTCTATCGGATACGTGCACCTAGTTTCTTGAACGGAGAGGGCAACAACACCTGGACACGTTTGTGCCGTAACCGCAGCTTGACACAAACGATCCAACTGAAAACGCAAGGATCGAAAGAAACTTGCTAGATATTGTGAAGAACTCTGCGTCGGTTCTCATCCGCAATCGTCAACCTTGCCTTGCTGAGTTTACTGGTCAGTGGTCCGGTGGATGCGGCATAATCACCGCTAGATCGAAATGACGCACTCCGCACTCCGCACGCGGTCCATAACTACGTCGGAGCATGCGAACGCAGGTTACGTACGTTCGGTGCATACCAAGTGTCCACGCGGTCTTGGACTGGCAGGTCTGCTAGTGACACCTATAGAAATGAAAGAATGAGGCATACGTTCGTGAGTATTGTGTATATCCAGCGTAGAGCCCGTAGCGGGGCTTACACTTTACAGTTACGTTTATTCGTGTGTGGACCTCGGTGCACTGCGGACGTGTCTATCCTGACGTTCGAAAGAGGCACACCGAGGCGCCGGCCTCTCCGGGTCTCTCTGCGTATGGAATACATATTTATACATCCCGCGTCGGTGTGGATGTAGGCAGTTTCGTATTGTCGGGTCCTATTTGCGATCCAGGCCTGAGCAAACACTGGCCCTGCTAGATGCCACGCTGCATCCGGTAGCTTCGAGCTCTGCAGCTCTACCTCCTGTTACTACTACTACCGCTGTTGCCGCTGCAAAGTGCAAACATTTATTGTACCCTCGATACCCACGATGCTTGTGCTTCACCCGGGCGCCATACCCATCTTTACAACAATTTTATTTTGCCTCTTATTTATACACACGCGTCACCAGTAGTACGCCAGATGCGACTTTACGCCCTTTTACCTTGGTTTATTCAATTTTACACGTTTCCCCGTGTCTGGTGATGAGTATTTCAATTCGTCCCCCCCCCCCGTTTTTTTTAATTCGCTCCGAGATACGAATAAGACGATCTCGACAATTCGCTACCTGCATGCGCCCGTAATAGACATACGTGTCATGGATTTTCCTCTTGGACCGGTACCGCAGTAGTAATACCTGTAAATGTTACAGGAAATTCGTGTACACACCTACAACTTTAAGGTCTAGGTATCCAATTTGTCATACTCATATCGTTATGCATAGAGACTTTTCAACTTTCGCGCATAAAAACGTGCATCGGTGTACATATGTCACGAACACACGCTTCGCTGCTTCTGAGGCTTGTATATCCACTCGACTTTGTCCTGTAAGGGGGTTCAGGTTCGTAGTGTAAGGATCGTACTCGCGACTCGTTAGTGTGTTACGCGATCGCTTGTGAAACAATTTGCCAACATCTCAGGGTGCCACGCCCCCATTTCCACCCCCTCACAGAGAAACGATTCACCCTCGAAGCGATCGCGACACGGAACGTTAAACAACCGGGACCCCGCCGACTGCTTTTCCCTTTCCCCTTGCTCCTTCTCTCTTGTACACACGGGAATAGGTAATTCGGAAACGGGGTTACTTTGCACAATATGCCTACGATATAAGTGCACATGCTCGTAGGTTAGGACTTAATATACGTATAACGTATTCGTTCCTCCATGCCTGCGGGGGTATATTACGAGGAGTCAAAAGTCACTCGGCGCCACGTGCGCCCGACTCGGTGGTTGTACCCATAATACTTTTTCGTTCCCGGTTCGAGAGCGGTTTCTTTATTTTCTCAGATAAGGTTGGAAAGGGTTGAAAGAGCTCGGCAAGGGGTTTCAATCGCCGAGTGTGCGGGAGTGCCTACGTGCGTCACCGAGTCATTAAAACGATCCCAAAGTGGCTAGATGCAGGGCGTAGGGTAGCTATAAGGAATACACGGGCACCCCGATTGCGATGGCGGTGTAGGTACACGCATTGCACGGAACAGCTGAACGATACTCCGATCACTGATTGTGAATCACGGGTAGCAATTTACAACACTGTAGTCGTGACAGTGCAGCCAACGATAATCGATATTCCATTGTTGCTGCCTTCTTCTTTCAACCCTCCATATTAACCAGTTTTTAAGCCTCGGTATGATCAGCTCATCCCTTTTCTCCTTTCTTTTTCCGTCCATTTCGAATCGATGAAGACATATTATAACTATGCAAGAATTGGAATTGCACGGTAGTTAGATATGCTCGCGGGTTCGAATGCGCATCGTCAGAAGCTAGAATTAGATCGGCGTGATCCCAGCGTCGCGCTTCACAGACAAAAACGCGATGCGTTCCAATGCTGCTCGGAGCTGATTCGGAGGGAAAAGAAGAGGACGAGACGGTCAGAAAGAGCTCGTAAAATAACCGCGTAAAACAGATTCGATACTAAAGCAAGATTTCGGTCCAGTTCGCCGGAGACGGACCGCTTGGTGCGAGCATTATTTGGAAGAGTGGGCCGCCCTTTAGCCGGCAACTCGGTGGAAACTGGGAATCCAGCGGGATGATGGCCAGCGTGGCGGAAAGTTATAAGCGGCTGCACGCAGAAAGCGTGGCCGGGTAGGTAGAGCTACCTATCTCTTCTCCGAGTCTCCCACCTCCTGGGGGGGGGTTGGAAATCCAAGATGGCATTGGCTCTGCCGAGACTCTTGGCTTTTGCCTTACATTGCGCTTTATGCTCCTCTCGCCCGTGCCTGACTCTCCCGCTTCTACGGGGGCTCCTCAATTATACCGCAGTGTAATAAGCGCCTCCTCGGTTCAAAGCAGTCGTTCAACACTTGTAAGGCGAAACTTTCGTCCATCCACCATAGGAGAAATTCCACGCTATATTTAGCCGTACCTTGAAGATTCAGTCTTTGCTCTATCACGCGTCACAGGGTGCCGCTGATGCATAGAATCAAGTCGGAGTCAGAATTACTAACAATACGTGAAATTTAATCCACAGTTCCGTAAGTGTCCCGATTTTTTTTCCTCTCGGTTTTTACAAAAGAATGTCAAGTAGAGTAGGAACTTCTGTTTCTGTCACATGGTGAATGTATTACTGAACGAACATTGGTATTACGATATGACATCCCGTTCACCATTACCCTGTGTTTCCATGCATCTCAATTACGTTTAAAAGAATCATCTCACAGATCTTCACAGGCGTTCGGCAAATGGTAAACCAGTTGATAATATCATACTTTTCGCGAACCCCCGGTTAAATTCTTATACCTAACGGCATTGGCTGCGCTGCGTGGGCTAGTTTGCTGCATAAAAGCTTGCAAGGACGATGAGGATAAAACGTGGCAGCGGGGTTCGCTTCGTCCTTCGCTCGAGCACCGGGTTCTGCAAGGGTATCTAACCGACTTCTCTTAATTTGTCTACCTTAAGTGCCAATTAAGCCGCCTTGTCGTGCATTATCGTTTACCAACCAGCGAGTCCCGCCGCACCGCACGTCAATTGCCCACTCAAAACGAAGTTTCGTTTTCCGTAAAAGTGTTCGTATTATGCGTATAATAATTATACAGAGGTACGCGTGTGGTTTAATTTTGGCTGGCCATCTCGACTCGATCACGAGGAGTTGGCAAGAAGTCTGGCGAATTCATGAAAAGCTTGCAAAGGATGCTCTCGGTTTCTTCTTTTTGAGCTACAAAACATCTTGTTTTGACGAGTTTGATTTTTACTAAACAAATGATTCACATTCTCTAGTCGGAGAAGAGGTGCGGAGAGAATTTTCACGATTGACAAAATTGCAGGAAAAAAAAAATAGTGATAAATGAACAAAAATTGTGTTAACGCGTGGATGAAGTGGTGCGAAAAACATACACATACTATACAGACGTTATGGGTTCGAGTACCGATTGTGTCGACAGGGTCCATGGCGTATAATGACGAATGTCCCCCTCCCCTTGCCCCCCCTCGAAATTCGGAGCGAAAGACACACAATGGAGTTATCGCTGTCGAATAAATAAAATACCAAACTCGAATCAGTGGAGCGTACTAAACGACACTAAATGGCACTAAATAGCATTAAACGGGGGAAACTGGGGTAAAACTTTCGCTTCCGTTTTCCCATAATACATCATAGGAGGTTTCCCAGTTTCCTCCATTGTTCGGATACAACGAATGGCCATTCGTCGCTTTTCTGCCGCTGGCTGCAGTCCTCTATTTAATGTATAGATCGTAGGCACAGAATGGGGGGGATATAACACGTTTTATTTATGCAAAATGTACGTCTTAATTTTCGAATTCTGAAGCTGATTTTTTTGCCACGATAATTTGGCTGGTACAGCAACGAATGCGCGATTGCACGATACAGACTTTTTCCCCTCCGAATTCGTTCGCCCCTCATACACTGATTCTTCGATTCGATCATTTCCACAAAGTACGACTGACGCGTCGAAAGAAATGACTTCAGCTCGTGTGAATTATACGTTGAAGTTTCGCGACGTACCGAGGATCAAAGATGGCTTACACTCGATGCCTTACGGAAAGGACTATATAACAAGATATGCGCGCGTATGTCGGTTGAAACCATCGTCGAAATGTGTTTACGAAAGTTGTCGGCCATCTTATGAAAATAGAGAATGATAAATTGTGGACCGAGAGGGTTGGGGGTGCCGAGGAGAGATGGGTAAAAGGAATTGAACATCGGGCTAACAATACTTCCTCGGCAACAATGCCTGTTTACTGTCTTCGTTCAGCCCCCGACAATGCAGGCTCGCCTTAGTCGTCAGTTTTTGTCAATTGTTGTCTCGCTCGCGAGTTCTTCTTTCGCCGCCACTTTCTGCTTCTTTCTGCTACTCCTCCGCCCCTCTTGCACACACCGACAAACACCCGTCCATGCACACTGTTTCTCTCGTTCTCCATCTCTCTCTTTGGAAGGGACGGGGAACTGACAGCCATCGAACAAACTCCAGTCCGCCTCGAGATGCATAATTTATAACGTTTGTTTAATTGATTAAATAAAGATGTTTGCTGAGACAGCACTGGCAAAGATGGCTGTTTTTCTATCATCACCGCACACAGGCCATCCGCTAGAAATAATATATTCACGTCGAGTTTCACTATTCACCAATTCATTGATCGTACAGTGGCGAGTATATTTTTTGGCTTGTTCGTACTTCGCACTTACACGTACCTTTTCATACAGCAATTCGATAAACATTTCTCTGTGTCCATTATACATAGTTTCTATCGCAGGCATGCAGGGAAGCTTCTTTACTCCGTGTAAACCTGCACGAATAAAGAGATGAGAAAATCAAACGACGAGAAATCAGGTGCGAAAAAATACAATATTCGTATCCTCACGTTTCTTTCCAGTTCAAAAAAGTAAGGTGAGAAAAAATCCGTCTCATCGTTAAATGTTGCAACATTTGAATACGGTAAAACTCCAGTGGTATACTTTCTTTTCATCCTCTCTCTTCACCTCCGTGTATTTTCGTTTGGCCTGGTAACAGTTAATTGGAGAGATCAGCTTGTCAATTGCGAACTCACGTTCTCTCAAGTATCTTATCTTATTTTTCGATTTTCAATTCTCGCATGACTTTTTGCACCGAGCTTTGTACGTTGCCGGTATCTTTCTACCCGGTTATATCGTGCACACAGGCAGAGAGAATTATATTGGTATGTCTTCGTTGTAACAGCATTGTTCTCATCGCCGAGACATTGTCGCCCGACAAAATGTCGGGACAAAAGGATCTCCACTATCCGCCGTCTCTCCTCCCCCCCCCCCCCCCCCTCACCTTCATCACCCTATTCTTTTCTCTTGCTTTTTCTCTCTCCGTCTCTGTAATATTGTGTCCTTTCGGCCTCCTAAAAACACATCTTTAAACGCGATAACGTATGTGCTTCGCCAGCACAGCTTTCTCTTCTTTCACTCGAAATTTTATTAATTTTCTATTTCAACCTACACGCAATGGCCAAAGCCATGCGAGTGTGAGGTGTTCGATATGTGCTCCAAAAATGAATGTCATCGATTATCTGTACATCTGTAATTCAGACTGGCGAAAAATAATCTTTCTTTTCGTGTAACGGAAGTAACGGAGCACGTTTACGGTTTCATCGTTGATTTGTTACTTATACGTCAAAATTGTGCCTATTATGCTAATGTTCATTTCAATTCATTCGTCTACACGCCTGATAACAAAAAAATCAGAAGGCAAAAAAGCAAAAAACAAGAGACAAAACAGTCCTCAGTCGGAAAGGCAAAAATAATGGGGAATTATCGCTTGAATTATTGCGACAGTCGCTTCAGCCCGATGAGACCGGGGAAGAGCCTAGGAAAGAGGCGCAGAGGAGAGGAGAGAGAATCTCGAAACGTCGCGGAGGCGGCATCTACCAGAGAATGGGACGCTCGTTATCAGACCGATAACGCGTTTAGTGTTCCCAGCACAGTGACTTCAATGTGCCGCGACAATGTAGCCAACATTCAGGCATTCAGTGGTAGACAATACCTCGAGCATAATGTCATAATGGAGCCGTAGGGCCGTCTGTCGCGTACAGGCGTACCAATGAAACGACTAAAGGAGCCTGTTTCAGAAAAAACATGGATAATTAAAACGCGTCTTTCCATCGACTTGTTTCTCCTTTTGCTATCTCTTTGCAGTTATTTTGGCAATTTAAAGTTCGCAGAAGAAAAGTGAGGAGATACTGGTAAATCGCGTTTGAAATTTGAAGGAATAAAAATATTATGTGCAACCGTAAATTTTTTTTTTTTTTTTTTCTAGAGCCAATGAAAATTCATTTTTGCTTCGTTAGCGCGACTACGGATCTAATTCTTCGCATTCCGGACTTTTAACGGCTCCCCAAGGGACGGCTACAGACGACAATCAGCGATTCAGGGTTGCCAATTTTTCGGGGATTACAAACGAGTGGCACTTGTTAAATCGTGTATATAACTTGGCGGTTCTTAGCGAACGAGTAATTTCTTGCGATTGTCGAGCTTTCCTCGCTTGCAGTTTCTTGTCGCCCTCTTTGCCCCATTTTTCTTACTTTGAGTTCTCCGCGACGCTTTTCCGTATTTCACGACCGCTTTACGTTGGTACAGTTAGGTACTCGCGAAGAATTTGAGCGTTCGGCAATCGAGTTCCGTGATCGAGGAAATTCGAAATAACGACGAGAGCGAAACTATCGGACGAGTCATTAGCCCTGAGCTCTGCGATAACGAGGCGAAGGGCACGGAAATGGAATTCGCATTAGACAGTTGACACTAGGTATAAAAAGATTGTACGGGGGACGTCCACCTTACCGGATAGAAGCGGCGAACTGGCATTATTATGGAAGCTGGTGCCAGACTATGGGCAGAGCGACGCCCATTTCAAGTCGAAATAATTTAAAAGCTGAATTGAATTTTTTCTCTTTTCTCGTCCGGGAGAGATCGAGTCCTGGACAATGGTTGAATGGCGATGTATCAAGGTGAGTCGCTGTATGGCTCACCTATACCACGGCATGCCCGGCTCCGCGGAGAGGGACCATTGTGTATCGTCCTGTTCCTCCTACTTCTTCCCGATTCCAGTTGCTCGGCGGCGGCGGTAGCAGCCAGGAATCGAAGCTGCTCGAGTAAAATGGAGGGAGGAGGAGCAGGAGGAGGAGGAGGCTCGTTCATGGGGGACATTATATCCTACGGGAGAAAGTATTACCATATACCACCGTTTCCTATTGTTGCCATTCCCGGATTTACATTTGCATCAGATTCGCATTCAGAATGGAAGTGGACCGCGGTATACTTTGTTCTATCGAAGACGAATGGCCGTGTTATCCGACTCCCGCGCCCTATAACAATTCAAAGACCGAAAATATCGGCCAGCGTTATTGCACCGATTCCTTCCCCTTCATCCTCGCTCGATCCTCACTCCTTCGACTATTATTTAACCAGTCTTGACACAATGTCGTATACGTACGCACGCGTTACTCTTTCGAGAGAACCTCCCTGTATATTCAACTCGACCTCCGCACATTTCTTTATCGTACGTATCTCTTCGCTGTTCGGGTATTTTGCTAAATCGTCAAAAAATTCGCGAAAAAGACAATCGTCTTGCGGCTCGATGTGACGGTCTCCCGGTTCTTTCGTCCCTTCGTTTCTCTCGTTTATCCGGCTTTTTGTTTACCAAGTTTGCCCTCGGTGTACCAGGAGTGCAGGAGGAGAGCCGTGGATTCTCGCGGTCGAGTCCGGATGGGGTGATTATTTCACAACTGGTACGGTGCGACGGTGCGAACGATGCCAGTGTGTGGGTGCTGTGGCCCACGAATAGGAGGAGACGGAACAGGCGCCGCCTACATAAAACCGTAGAACAATGGGGCGAGAGCCAGTGTCCGGTGAAATGATGGGAAATTTAAGAAGAGAGAAAAAGGGAGCGAGAGGAAATACTAAACAAGAGAGAGGGAGACGCGTGGTGCGGGAAAGTTTCCTCTTGTTTCTTCGCGAGATCTTTGCCTTTTTCATTATACGGTGTAAAATTGCGCGTCTTTGTAACTTTTCCGTATAATTAATCTTATTCTCTTCTTTATTTCCAATTGCGAGAATTGCCTTTCATTCGAATACGGGCCTGTTCTTCACCTCATACCTCGTTAGAATTCTTCGCCTTATACGTCGTTACAATCTCAGTTAGACCGATGTGTTGTGCAGCTGGTATTATTGTCCGGTAATACTGTGCGCGGTGCTGCGGGAACCGAGGCAGAAAATAGTTGAAGCAAAACGAGAGATTTGTATCGTTTGTAATTAATTGTCGTTGCGTAACTATGTGTAAGGTCGCAAGTGTAAGTAAGAATTCCTTGATCGTTCGAGCGCAGCCGTGCGCATCTTTGTAATGCGGACGGGTCACTGTTCGCCTTTTGAACGAAAAACCGTGACGAAATTTATACGCCGGTTATCCGCGGTCCGTTGTTACTAACGATGAGCAAAAGTTCGTCTCCTAATTCAAGAAAATACTTATCGACAAAGAGACAAAAGGAAGAAAGAAAGACCGAAGGGAAATAAAAAGAAGCGAGCTACACTGTAACATGACGGACGCGGAATCGAATGACAAATTGACCAAGCAATTGACAAACTAACCGTAATCGACTCACTTTGTCTGTGGAGCACGTGGGAATGCTATGCTACCGCGGCTGTGGTTGCCATTCATTTTTATTCTTCGGCTTCGAATCGATTTAATACAATTTCCGGACTGCGGATCACTCGGCTCCGATTTAATGTACCGACTCGGAATCAGATTTTTTGACATCGTCCGGCTGACCCGGACGGACCTCGACCCCTAGCGTGAGCTCAGACCGTGCTGGTCAGACAATCGCTCGGTGCTCGCGATCAGCTCGGTAAGGAATAATGTTAAGATATTGAAGGAAATTGTGAATTAACCGAAGGAAGAGGGGGTAGAGATGTTGAGAGGCGTCGTACCGGTCGATTTATTCGTCGAGAATAAATCGTTGATTTTGATTTACGTAAGCTTTGTTTTGGTGATATCTTGAAGCGGCGTTCGATCAAAATCGCTTCTCTTTCTCGCGCATCGCCGCGTCGCTCGAGTTTGGAGAAAGAAGACCGTTGAAGTTAGTCGAACGTGTCGAGACTATTTCCTGGGGAAATGATGGTCGTGAAACTGCTTTAAACCGCGATTGACTTCTTGGAAGTACAGCTAAGTAAGCGTGTCTCGCGTCTCAGGTTTTTCACCCTCATGCGAGGAACGGTAATAACGATGTGTAACAATTAGGCGAGTTACGAGCATCCTCGAAGCACAGCGACGAGTTGCAGGGTATTTCGATGCCGCGTTTACAACTCCGGGTACAACGTGATACCGGCACCTGCATTATAATATCGGAGAGGTTGTTTGTAAGGTTCAGTTGATACAACATTAACAACAAGTCGTTAGAGAGATGAGGTAGACAGGGCGGCGAAGGCATCGCGAGGAGCTGCGAGATGCGAAGGGAGGTATACGCGGAAGGAAGGTAAGGCTACGGGGAAAAGAGGTGGAAACAGGGGGAGTCGATGCTGCGGGAGTGTGGGAGTGTCACAATTGTTGCCATGGAAACTCCGCTCTGCCTGGCGTACCTTATGCTACAGAGAGAGAGAGAGAGAGAGAGAGAGAGAGAGAGAGCGCTCAGCCCTGGGACTGTATTTCCATAATCTGCCGCTTTGTCGATTCTGAATTATGCGACTATGCTGTATGCATGTACGTGTAGATAATGTACCTATACACACACCCTCGAATCTTGAACCCTCCCTCTTCCTCTCTTTTCGCCCACCCCCCTTTTCCTTTTCTTCTTCTTCTTTTTCTTCTCCTTCTTCTTCTCCTTTCGCTACAGTTCTTACTACATTGGCATTCATCGTAAGCCTTGTGCATATCCGATTATTTGCCAAGAATCGAATTCGCGTGTTTGACGGTCTTCCGACACCTGTAGTTAAGGGATTTGAAAATCCTCCTGCGGCATACACGTTCGTACAAACGGTTACACGGTGCACATGTTTTTATAAACACCTGATTTCTTAACCCTTGGGTGTGTTGGACGTTGATCAATCGTTGTTGAATTGCACTTACCTAGCCCTAATTGGTTACACTTCTAACGGTCACACTGCAGGGTGCAATCCACGCAAAACAGTGATATCCTGCTTCAACAATGAGTTCTAAAAATCTAAAAGAAATATCTAGGTACCTATTGTTTAAGGATTGCAGAAAAAGCTCTCTCTGTTTATCTAACTAAAACTGATTATTCAAATGTTGTGAAACACCGGCATAGTTTTAGAATTTGCAAAATGTTGGAGTGAAATTTACCCAAAGTGACCAATTAGGGTTAGTACGTGTGCAGTTGACGTTTCGAATTTCCTCGACACATCATCTACGTTCGCTTTACACCAAACATAGTAGGTATATAGTCGAATGATTCTGATGTAGCTTTTTGCGTTTTACAATTTTAACGCGGTATTCCAGCTGTACTCTACAACAGACTTGAATTAAGAGAATGTTTTCTCCTGTTTCTTTCGGTTTCTTTCCCCTTCCTTCTTCCTTTTCTAATCCTAATACACGTACACGAGCTGTGTCTACGTCCTTTGATACATTGTGCCTACAACGCTTTGATTTTCCGGGAAGTCTGCGTTCTCCGCGTGACTAAACTGCCCACATAATTGGACACAGAAGCTTCCTATAACCATGAATAATTTCTATTTTATTGTCAACACTTGCGGCATGACCGTAGGTTGCGCGTTGAAAAAAAATATTATTCAATAGCACATGACCTCCGATCTGATTTAAGAGTCCCGGAGGTCTTAACCTTGTACACAGTTACCGTCGAAACGTTTCACCCATGTACATATAAGGCTATGAATTAAAATGCTACCGATCAAAGCACGTCGACGATAAAGGAAGTCGTTGGAAAAAGAAAACCACTCACGGGCGAAAAAAATCTAACGAACAATTTTCCTTTCCCACAATAGCGGCGAATTCGATTTGGATTTTAATCGATCAAAACACGTCTATTCCGCTTATAAGAGACTCAATTCATGATTTGAATTCAAAGATGTCCGATTCTCTCCTAACAACTGTATCAATTCTCATTCAACTTATTCAGCAACTGTCTACATATTATGCGTCTCGTAGATTGGTCTTCAAACTATGTAATTTTACATCTGAACTTTACTACGCAGAGCTTTAGATTTATTAAGCCGCGTCTTCGAAAAAACTTGGAGTTCGAAAGCTATTTACTTTTCTTTTAATTTTCCACTCCGTATAATATCACGATGTTTCCGGGCTCGGATTGGAAAAAACTGGGCTGCACTGAAAAATGGTTGCAACGGATGTTTCTATGATGACTGAAATATTTTTTTTTGCTCCTGTAAATTGCACACTTTTTCATGATCAAAAATTTGAGAGGTACCTATTTCAAGGTGATACTGGATAGTTTAATCACGGTTATAAATGAGGAGGCAAGAAAGAAAATTCTGATTCATTCGAGAGTCAAAATTTTGGGTAACTCAATGTTTGAACAATAATACCCAGTTTTTTCACACTTTCTAACTTCTTCGCAATGGCTCGATGAAATTAGGGTATCTATGAGGTGAGTCTATTATTGGAATGTAAAAAAATAAAATAAAATAGAAAAAATAAGGATTGACATGCTCGTTTCGAGCGGCGAAACAAGTCCACGCAGACATGCGTGGAAGCATGCGAATGTGTGTCGGTGGGGAGGATGTTGGTATGCCTTACATATGCCACGTGATCAAAGGACACGCGGTCCGTTTGATTGATCGTCGGTACATGATGCTTACCGAAGGTTGAAGGATCGCCCTGCATATATACCTAGTCCCGGGCCGTTTCAAGGCAGTCACTCTCTCCGCAACCCAGTGTAAATGATCTGGAAAATCTCTGCAAAGCGTCCGTTCGTGCGTGCGTATTTTTTCTCCCCTTCTCATTCCTTCTGCAGATATCCGCTTCAGTCTCTTCTTACGTTAAACCCGGAATCCAGGTTTCGAATTATACGAACGCTTGTCTCAAGCGTGTGTAAATGCAATGGAAGAAAACTCCAAGGGTCTAAAAATAACGTGACGTTCTGTATAACGGAAACTGTAAAATTGTCCAGTGGACCTTGCTCGGTGAAAAGAGTCCCGTCAAAGATCTCTCGTACGATCCAGAAAAATGACAGGTATCAAGAGGATATGGAATGGAATGTGCACGGAAGGAAGAAAGGCACCTGCATCCGAACGACGCGCACCTTTGTATAATACGGGGTTAATGCCACGTGCTCATATCCGTCTCTATTTACCGGCGTTTAAAATTTCCGCCAAGATATGCAAATCCCTCGTTTAAAAAGCAATAGATCATTGCAACGTATCGCACACCCTGATATACAGAATGCAGAGTGACTCGGGTCCCGCGAGGCTTCCGCCCGGTCGGTTTTATGCGGCGCGGGGTTGCAGCGGCCTCGTATGAACTACGGGATAGAATCGAATAGAATGGAGCAGAACGGGAGTGCTGTTGCTCCTGCTGCAGGATAGGACGGGGTTAAAAAAGAGAGAGAGAGAGAGAGAGAGAGAAGAAAAGGAAACCCTTGTATCGAGTCCGGTCGTGGTGAGTCGAGGCCTCGTGTAAGGTAGCAAGGGTGGAATCTGCATGCCAAACCCATTTCCTTCGCTTTTTTCCCTTCCTTTTCTTTCCGTTTTTTTTTTTGTCCCCATGCTTTCATCCAGCTTAGACTGTTGGCTGGGACGTTATTGATGAGGTGTTTAGGGAGGTCCGTGGATATTCGTTTATCGATTTCCACCGGACGAAAATTCTGATAAATTCAATTCGATTACTTGTACATTTTAGCAGAGCTGTTCGGCACCGAGAATATTACACTTTTCATTCTTCTTCCGTTTTCCTGCCATATTTTTTTTCATACAGTCTCTGCGGTAGACGTATACGTAGGTATAGGTAATAATGTACCGTAATATAACGTCCGTTTGGACAAAGGGCACGTGGTGCGACGGTACAATTATTAATCAGAGCAGCGATGAGGAGATGAGAATCTTCGCCAAAAGGCCAACTTTTCATCGTTTCAGTTTTATATTAAGTTACGCTTGAATGGCTCTTCTTTCAATTCGAGGACACAATCATTGAATAGAATTTCTACATCAATCAGACATTTTCACGATGCATGAGTGCCGATGAATGGGCTACCTATCTATACCGTTGTTTCGTTTCACATGTCGGAGAGCGTTACCTGACGCTTTAAGCAGCTCTTTCATTACACCACCGAATGGCAATTTATAATTGCCCCAATCGAAGGGCTCCTTCGGCTTGTCGAGATGACGCGAGAAACTGACAAGAATTATGAAACACTTGTGTGATTGTTAAAAATTTATACATTTTACAGAGCGTCAATTTTGCACGTTCTACGATGGATGCCACAATTTTTCGACCACATTTTCCGTCGCATAAGACCAAAGAAGTCTGCATGAAAATTGAGAGAAGTGGAAAACGCCCGACGTACGGAGTCGGAGTTTTTAGCGTCAGATATTCATTCGAGACTTGGTAAAATGGTTTTGTTATATTTCTGGGAGGGTGCAAGCTGACCGGGACTAACCGGTCCGTTTGACTAGAGGCGAAATCTCCCGGACGGCGTTAGTCGGTTTAATTTAGTATCGTGAACCCGCGAGTCGACGACGGTATAAATATTTTTATTTATCCAAAGGCTGTCTCTCGGAATAAGCTGGTAATTTACACCCTCGCTACGCGCTCCTGCTGCACCTCTCATTTTCCCCCGATTTGACGCCGCTGCCGGTTTGCCGGTCCACCGGTAGTTGACTATAGCATACGGGTAATTTTTTTTCCAGCGATTTATGGGATTTCATCTAAATTCGAAGTAGGAATTAAAGACCATTGTCACCGAATCGTACTACGAATCTTTGTGCCACAGCTTGCTTCTGGGGATTTTCTTACGACAGGTATACACACTACGTGCATACGTAAGTATACCCCGGCCAGTTAATAAAATTACGGATTATAGAGGCTAGTATATTTCTTCATTTGGATATACACGCGTGTATTTATGTTCCTCGTAGTAAAAGCATGGAGGTTTTACCTTATATACGCACGCTGCGTGCAGCCAATCTATTCGACAAATAAATAATGCAATTCCCCATCGCTAATGACTAATCTCAACGTAAGAAATACGACAGTTTGACATTTCCTCTGTTATTTATCTTACCGCGACGGGAAAGGGATGGAATATAGAAGAGAGAGAAAAAACTTGATCAACAACTGACTGGACTATAGTAATTGCTTAATTATTTCGCTGATTCCGATTCTGATTGGCTCGACATTTACCTGCTGATGGCAAAACGAACCGCGCAATTCGTACGAATATTAAATAATATAAACAAATGAAATATGTATACAAGTTTACGTAAAAATAGCTTACTCGTGAGATCAGAAGATTCCAACGGAGATACTTAAATATTTGTCTCCAACGAATGGTTACCAACCCACTCAGTGATTGTTAATCCTGACGGCCGTTCTGTGAAAAGATGTTAGAAAACCGTCCGTATTCAGACATAAAGGGTATAATCTCATCCTGAATGGCAGCGGCAGCGCCAGTCCTGTCGATGTGCAAAATAATATCATCCTTATTATACCTTTATCAAAAGTTTTGCCGCGGTAGGGAATAAAATTAGAAAGAAAGGAGAGCGCGAAAGAAAAAGAGGGAGAAAAAAAAATCTAATCAATAGTTGGGTACCTGGGAACCGATGTCATTGATCAAAATCGAACCATTGTCAGACGATCCAAAAGTACAAAAAAGGTTCTAGGTGAATAATAATAACAAAAAAAAGAAAAAAAGACAGAGAAATACTTTCGCCTATGCACCTCTACACGCTTTTATATAGTCGTATTTCGGGCGGCCAGGCTCGAACCTTTGAGGGACGGGTGTAGCTAAAGGGGCTGAAGGAACTGGGCGCAGTCAGAGGTTGAATCGCGGAGCCGCCAAGGGATCAAAAATTACGAAACTCCTTTCCCCGAGACCCAAACAATCGGTTTGGGACCTGTATCCTAGATTTGGCACGCACGGGCCCGTTTGCATATTCATTGCTCGTATCAGGGTGGCTACATTCTGTTTTTCCCTTTTTCATTCATAGACGCCGGGGGCAAGGGACAATCTTCGGGTTATTTCAGTTAAGGGCAAAATCCATTCGTGTCGCAGGGTTGCATGCTCACCCCATTTCACGCGAGTTATGATCAAATTATATTTAGGTCGATAACTGTCACTGCGTATACGTCGCAGTCGTCGCATGTCCCATCCTCCGAACCCCGATCATCCACCGACATCCGGTGTTATGAATTTTCTATTAGCCCTCGCCGGGTCAAAGGATCGAACAATCGGCTATTAAACATTTTTACCGAACAACTCACCGCAGCCATTCTAATTCCTAACGCCCTGCGGCTTCAGTCCGTGGATCATGAAAATGGTCCAGGTGTGTTTTACATTTGTTCAACCTGAAGAAGTAAAGTAGAAGTTTGGTTTCTTTACGTTTACACAGAATTAGGACACGGACATAGATTTTAAACTGCGAACAATCGTAGAGCCGAGCGATTTGAAACTGTTTGAACGTTTTCTTTTTCTTTATATATTTTTTTTCTCTTTCAAAGCTCGTTAGATTTCATACAGAATCAGTGGATTCGACAGCGTTGAATTGTTTCGAAGTCTTCTACACTTTCTTTTTCTTCCTACCATTGTGTCGCGATACTTTCACGTCGACTGTTTGAAAATTAGCGTGAGAATAATCAATGGCAGTTTAATTAACCTCGAAGCGGGATCGTCATGCTGCAGGCGAGTGCACGAGCAATGTCGGGTTTTTGTCGTTCCTACTTCCTCTCTTCTCGCCTCTTCCTCTTTTATTTTTCCCGCGGGATTTCATGTCTGCAGGTAATTGTTATATCGCTGTCTTTGCATAAAGAAGATACGGAGCAAGAAGCAACCGCCTCAAGCTTCTGACCAGGTTACCGTGACTAAAAGTAATTCATTGCCGTCAGATAATTAATCAGATAAACTTTACGCCAGGATGCATTTTCCAACCAGCATTCGCCGCGACGCGTCTTGCATAAATGCATACATGTATCCGCGTAATAAAGGCATTCTCTGATACTCGATGCACACTGTAACAGGACGGTAATTGCATGCAGCTGTAGTAAAACGAATCCTCGTTTCTATTGGGTTTTAAAAATGTATTTCTGTATGTACAGGTACACTTCTCAGGAGTACAAAAATTGAAGGGCATGAAAATAGAAGACGCGGAGGAAAATAAAGTCGGAGTTTCGAAGCTGCAGGGCGCTGCTTCGCTTTGGTCGGTACGGAATAGCTGCCGTCGGCGGTTCGACACAATGCCGGATGCCATAAGGCCGGACCGAGGCACCAAACACCAGTGGCCTAAGGTAGACACCCACTGAGACTTATTAAACAATCGACAATGCATGTTGCCGCGTCATCCATGAATCCATCTACTGCACCGATATCATCCCGGCGAACCTTTGCTCTGCTCGTTCCCCTCGTTTCTCCGATCGTTCTCTTTCTCGTTCTTTATTCTCGGCAGCTAACCGCACGGCATCTTCAGAAGCTGTAATCAAATCCAGCCCATACAATAGTCGAACAATATCTAAAGCGAATATACTTACATCATTATGCAGCCGCCGCTCCCTGCATCTGCGGCTCGAGGTTTCGCTCTCAACTTTGACTCGCCCGTCGTTCTTACGAAGGAGTAATTAAAGAAATCCAGTCTGTCATCCTGCGACTAAAGTCATTCGTCGATCTCTGCATTTCTATTCTTCCCCTCGCGGTATTATTATGTCCGACCATTCGGCGGAATGGAAGTTTCGTCAAGCTTGCCGATTCCGCAATCGATAATCTTGATTGAGTCGTTCCAACGCTTTCTTCTTCTTCTTCTTCTTCTATCTTACCTTACACGAGAAGTGATCGTCGTTTAACTCGCTTTTGAACATACAACAGGGCGATACGTTCGCGTCAAAGAAGCTTGCGACGACACTTTGTTCGAAATTTTTCCGAGCCTGCGTATTGACGGACGATTATGTTTGTTGGTTGAAAAAATTTGACAAGGTAAATTATGATTGCGTTTGAAGAGACTCTATTCGTGCCTCGTACTTGTCCTTCGTATTTATTTATTTTCCCATTATTCAAAAAGCGCTGAATAGCGCGGCGTTTTGTAATAATTAACGAAAGGTGCGTAGAGGAATTCGTGAGAAGTATAGGACGCGCATAGTGGGTTGTTTTGGTGTATTATCGTTTGTCGGCTACCACCTGGGAGTTTAACAATTAAAGATCGAACAATTATTACGCACCGTCATGATTGGCTCTGAAAGACTCCGCGTATTGTTACACGCTTCGGCTTTACTACCGCAACCAGCAACCAGCAACTAACAATAACCGCCCAATATTCTTGTCCCGATCAACTCACAACAACAATATCCAGTTTAATAGCTAACCATCGTCTGTAACGAAATTGTAAGACTCAATATTTAGAAGTTGAAAATTAACCGAATCTCGATGCAAACCATTCGTCTGCGGTGGTAAAAAAATGTCGAGGATAATTTTCTCTGCTGCAAAAATTTGAGATCTTGGCAAAATTTTAGGCAAAAGTAAAAACTATGAGTGAAAAAACAGACAAAACGGCTCGACTTTCGCGACTGTAGTTTAAATACTGTAAATCTTTCTACGCCGATGGGATTCTATAACCTGTCGTTGAGAGCCTTTGAAATTCCGTCTATTACGGTTGTAATAGTGCAGAAAAGGGACATGGAAATGAATAGTTCGAGAATTACTGGGCAAAAATAGTTGAGAGTTAGGTTTTCAACGGTACGAAAAACTGGATAATTTCTTCACACCTTCGTCGGACGAGCCTTTGTCTATGACGACGAATCGCAGCCTTTAAGTTTTCCCGACCTGGCTCAAAGTCGGCTCGTTTTCCAAATGAAGATCTTGGCCGGCGGTCCGGGCGTCATTTGCAATAAATGAGCGAAAACAATATTTCGAAAACATTTCTCTTTCACAGGGAAAGTACCTGTTCGTGAAAACCTACCTATACCTGTTCGTAGAAAATTACGCGCGTCAGATATTCGATCGATCGTGAAAGAAGGAACTGAGGACGAGCAGCCAGACGTCGTTTGTCATCTGGAGCACCTTTCCGGTGGCAACTATTATACACACCTATACTTGAGGGTATAAAAACAGCGGAGCTTTGTAAAGAACGACAAAAGCTACAAAGGGGAGCGTGTGAATCAGCAGTTATCATTACAATGAGAAATTTTTCTAATACCGACGTGTGCATCGACGCTGGCCGGCGACAAGACAGATCAGAAGCGGGGGCGAGGAGCTTTGCTTATTCACGCAAAACCCGAACCACCTCGTAACTTCTAGTTTACAAGCCGTACGGGCTTCGTCCAAGTGACTCTGATTTTTTTTTTTTTTCTTTTACATCTGAATTATCGATTTTCACCTTAAACGAAACACGCGGGATCGAATCAGTGGCCAGAATCACCAAATACTACTCTCAATATACGTAAAGATTGAACAATTTACCGTAAACTGTGAACAGAGAACAACAGAAAATGTTGGAAAATTTTTGACCTTCGTAATTTTTGTCGTTTTGCTGACTGATCGACCAGGAGATAAAATTAGGTCGACACATTTTCACTGATTTGAAAGTTTTTGAATTTTGGGAGTATGGATTTTACGTAAAAACAAATAATAGCAAGGAAAAGGACTGCTTTATACATGTACATGTATATAAGACTGAATCTTAGCGATTATTCTCGATGAAGTTGATCGTAGGACAAGAACTCCTTTAGTACAATGTTCGAGTAGCGCAGTGATAATTGAATAAGAAAGAAATTTCGGGATGATGAATTAGATCTCGAAAATAGTTAATGACGTTGTTCGTTAGAAGGGAACAAAAGTGGATCGAGGGCGGCGGGTAGAACCGATGTCGAGGGAGATATTCAGCTTTTATAATTTCGGGTGCAGGGCGATTACGATTTCATATCTGTATCACTGGACACAGGAGGCTCTATACCTTCATTGTTCGTAGGACAAAGGTCACGACCTCTGTGCGTTTCCCGATCCCCGAGGGCCTCGCGGGCTTCAGACAAAAGACATTTGAAAAGGATGCCATTGTAGCGCCTCTGCAAAGCAACGTTTCAACGCTATACGAGGGATGTTTTATTGCGAATATTGAATAAAATAATGACTTGACACCCTGCGGCTTGCCGCCGCTGTTGCATGCTTCGCTCATCCTTGCGGGTGGGACAAAGCTGCGGGCGAAATCCGGGGGTCGCGGTTGCTGCCTGTTATCTCGATTCCCCAGATCCTCGCGAAAAGAGGATGAGAAAATCCCTGCTGCAAGCACGGCGGGGACATATCGGAGCCACTTCACCCCTAACCTCGCGGGACGGGGTTGACGTTCCGATTTTGAAAAGTTCCGAAAACGCCTTCCGAATTCCGAATTATTTGGTGGCGAAACTTGAAGTAAAGGAATCGAACTTTGAAGGAACAGCAAAGTTTCGAATCGTCGGAAAGTCGACGGCTCAAAGTTGCGAAATGTGAGATTTCGAAAATTCAAGTTACGATAGAGTAAAATTCCGAAAGTTGAAATATACTCACACGGCGTGGTTAACTCAATGAGCGGGTGTATAAAATCAGAAAAATCAAAAATTAGAATGACCAGGATTCCGAACTTGAAAATACCGAAAATCGAAAACAATGAAAAATCAAAGTGGTGAAATTCCAACAAGCCAGAAACTCACAGAACCGAAAATCTTCGATTATTCGGAATTTCGATGTCTCAGATGTTTTAATTCTCTAATTTTCGCGCTTTCGGAACTTTGACTCGTTACAGTTATGCCCTTTCGGAACTTTGAGCCGCCAAAAAATTCGGAACGCGGCGCTTTCGGAACTTTTCAAATTCGGAATTTCAACCCCAACTCAAAGTTTTCGCTCAATTTTCACCGTGTTTCGCGGACTGGAATTGAGGTTGGTAATTCAGAGCTATTCTCGGAGAACAATTCGACGTAGAGTGATAGAGTGATAGAGTGCCGCATGTATGTAGATTCGGGGCGGTTACAGGCGCGATAGGCCTAGGCATGTCGGGACGCCGGGAAGCTCGGCATGCTTGAACGATAGTATCAACTTGGCACGGTGGGCTTTGTGATTGGCCAGATCAGTAATCCATTTACATTGAGCGATAGCATTGTCGTGGCTCCCTTTGTCGAGAAGACGTATTTCCGACAGCATCATCAGACTGCGCTTTTACCCCGTGACGTTCCGTAATCTGATGTCCGGCGGCGCGTCGCGCAACGCCGAATTCCACGCCAGTGTAAATCACACTCTGCGGTATTAATCCATACATCTCGCTTCTCAAGGATTCTTCTTCCGAAATCGGTAATAAAATACCATTTGAACGGTAATTTTCTAACGCGAAAAATGAAATAATGCGAAAAACGAATCTCTGTGTTTTTTATCACGCGAGCTCGGTTTTTCCCAAGAAAACCAACCCTGTCAGATTTCCCGTATGTTATACAACGCGTGCATTCGTCCTACCATTGAAATGACGACAGTACAACCGAGTTTAAAGCGGAGGTTCGCTCTGGAGCTGAGCAGGGGAGATGTGGCAGAGATGTAGGGTCTCCTGGTCCAGGAATGCAGCCTCACAATGCAGCAGGTCCTCCACCAACACTGCACCGCATATATTAATGTATCACACGTGGAAGCGGGCACACATGAATAGCGACGGCCTCGAGCCTCCCTCGGACTCGATCAAAAAACGAATACTTTCCTCGTCCCCTTCGAATTCCAATTTCGAAAAGTGGTACAGGACTGTTTCGGGCAAACCGAGAATTTTCTCTTCGCAAATTGGCGCCGATTTTCCGCCCTCTCGACGGATTTTTGTTCGCTTTTTACTCCCCCTCGGACAACTCGCAACAGCTCGTTTCGGAGTTCGTTCCAAGCCTTTGCTGTGAGGTGGGGTAGCCTCGTTGTACGAGCATGCATGCAGCGGGTGGGCATAACCAGCTGCACAGGTGTGAAGGGAGGCCCGACTGATTTACATACCAAATACGCTGCAACCTTCGGAGTTTAACCGCTAGCTCGAAGTTGCTCTATTCTTAGTTAGTGGGACCGAGGGATTGTGCGAGATTTTTTTTTCCAACCATCTTCCAAATTATACACTACTCCTGCAGGCGTGTACACTTTATCGACTACAGGGTCGGGGGCGCGGTCCGTTTACTATTTGCTTTTTAAGTTTTTTTTTTTTTCTTTTTTCCACTTCTCTATTTCAATATAAACATTTTACTCAACGTTTCTTATTTTTTCGTCGATCAAATAAATAACTTTGGTTTCTCTATACTTTCGATTGCCACTGCGGCTGAATAACTTGTCGGAAGGTTAACGTAAATCACGAATTTATAATACTTACCGAATATTCAGACTGGTTTATTTTCCACTGATATTCCTCCATATTCACGCGTCGCTAGTCATTCGAAAAGCTTGCGTTTTAACACGCCCGACTAAAACTGTTCATAAATTCGAATCTATAGAAACAGGATTAGCTATTTTTAGTCATCGTTGCCAGATTTCACTCCTCTCAGCAGGGCGCAGAAAAACTGCTCTTGACATTTGAAACGTTTTTCTGCAATTGAGCGTCAAACTGGGGTTAGCCCCAATGGATTTGAGAGGCTGTTGTTCGCGTACCTGTATCACCTTCAATGTATTTGCAATTATTTTGCGTTAATTATTATTATCGCAGCGGGATCAGCTTAGCCAAGCCGCGATTGCACGTGTCGGATTTTTAAGAGCGCTCGGTTTAATTTGTTCGTTATACATGTAGCCCCCCCCCCCTCCGCCCCTCCGCTCCCCACCATTCTGCACCACCCCTGGTTCGACCCCGCGCCGAATTACCCTTTCAAAGAAAGGGGTTGGAAACCTGGCGACTCATTCTACATAATTGAACGCGGATGAATGGTTGAAAAATTCAAAAATACTGAATATTAAAAATGACAAAAGAGCGTCTCGTCGTCCCCGCACTCTTGTATCAGCTCGAACGAGTGGGAAGATGGGCTGCAGTGATTAAAGAAGGAGGTACGCGAATAGAAAAAGGAGGAGGCTGCCTCGTTTCTGTATGTAATACTACGACAGTGCACCGTTTGCATTGCACGTGTATGCGACTGGAAAATATTGTTGATGCACGGCATGCACGGGGAAGAATATCGGCAACATATGTATAAGTGTAACGCTTGCTGTGTTGTGTTTGCGCAACCGCATGTGTGCCTGCAGTGAGCCTGGAAAGGATTGACTTGAGCAAACAAGACGGCATCGATATAGCTGTGGCACCTGCTACTCAAAATAATTATTATACAAATAATCTGGTGGCTCGTTCGTTTCCTGTCAAACCATGATCAAGGTAACAAGCGAAATTTCTACGTTATTTGCCAGCGCTGTAAATCATTAATTTTCATAATTCGTCCGTCCATGTGCCGTCGATATTCTCTTTTCAAATTTACAAAACTTCACTCCGGCGTTACCTTGTTCTTGTAATTCTTCTTCTTTTTTCTTCTCTCGATTAATTGCGAAAGTATTCAGCATGCGATAATCGCGCTTACGTAGGTATAGATAAACATTAAATATTGAATCCAATTTATGCAAGCATGCGGAGAGTCCCGTGCGGGCTTCCTTAATTTGTGGGGTGAGCAAACAGAAAAAGTAAACAGACAGCCGGTGTATCAGAAATAATGGGTTTGGATTGATTCATATCTGATTCAAACGTTTGAAGGGTCTGTCCGCCTGTCCGTGATTATATGTAATCATCGAAACAAGAGGTGTCAGCCCGAAAACCTTCGGCCCCCTTACACAATCTCCTGATCATCGATGTCTACAGTGTCGGCGATCGCGCCAAGTGAGCGTTGAAACGCCGTTGCACACACTCGAGTCATTAACGACGGTAACATCGATGCTGCTCTCGAGATCGGGATCGGGATCGGAATCGATACTCGTCCCTAAACACCGGCACCTTGGCAGTTCGGTTTGGCAAAGGCTCGATATTCCCGTTAGCTTATTTGCCGCAGGACGATGAATCCATGCGACGAGAAAGCGGACAGGTGAGCAGATGCAGCTGGGTATAATAATCGCTTCGTGAACGCGCGGTAACTGTTGGCAGCGGATCGATTATCGACGGATAACGTGGCGGATGTATTTACACGCGTTCTCCACGTCGTTCATTATGCCACTGTGTGTATGCCGGGTAATCCATGCTCCTGCAGTCGAAGCTAAACCGCGGACACCGGAAAGTGGAAGTACACGGCCAACACCGCGTGTTGATTCGTCACGGTTAAAACAAATTATGATGGATTGTAGTCGGCACAGCGTCGGACTAACTCGCGGTATTGTAGTCTTCAGAATCGCGTGACAACAAACCGTTTCAACCCTTACGACGGATCATTCGGTGTCGCGCACAGGATACTTCGCACCGGAACACACGTTCCGATCCTGTTCCTTCTTGCATCATGCGATCGTCGAAGTGCAGTTCGCCAGGCACACTTTATTCCCTCGACATAATTATTCCGACCTCGCTGGTTTCGAAATACGGAAGTACCGGTCATTTGTGATTCGCGTCCGCGTGTCAATCGAACCGTCTCTTTCCCCGATGTACAACAGCCGGTCGATCGCATCGCCATTGGCGGCAAATGCAGTCGATATGCTATTTTAGGCAAGACTCGTACGATCCGTGGAAGTGTCACGGATGTTTTTTCAAAACTAAAACGTGACTCACCGGCGGTGTACAAACAAGAATCGGGAAATCCTCGTGTGCGGAGATGACGAGCTGACGCAACAACGTCTGAATGAGTAAATTGAGCGAGTACCGTCCGGTTCTCGATGGTAATACCCAGGCCTTGCGTAATGCCTGACCCCTGCGAAGTCCTTGATGGGCATTTGCATTCCGCGGACTAGAGACGGTCTAATGAACTCTAGGCGGTTGAAACGGCGCGGATTGAACGACGGTGTCTACACGCGAGAGTGTATGCGGAGGACGATGGTCCGAAATGGGTGAAATTCCAGCTAAACAATCAGCTTAGGTGACGACGGATGAACGGCCCGGGTCGCCGGGTTTCACGACTGTTCATTCGACTTAATAGATTTAATAGCTCCTCTCGGGATCGGCTGCCGGCCTGCTCGGTGCCTCGGGGCGTCAGCTCGGCTCTTCTTCATCTACGAGGGGGGCGTCTGCCGCTCGGTGTACGTCTACCGTGTATACACGTACACTGCGTAGGCGGTGTGTTGTGCAACTCCTCGTTTTCGCCGCGTACATATAACAGCAATGGCCCTTGAGAGATCAGAAACAATGCTCTACTCGAGAGGATAATGATGGGGAAAATTGTTAGTTTGTTACGCGTCGGAATGATTGGGGTGCCCCCGTAAGTTGGTAATCACTCCTTCCCACTCGAGGAGAGCCCATTGTTGTCGCAACGAAGGGCTTTCAAGCTACCGTCCGATGCTCGTCTCATCTCATCTCATCTCGTCACATTTCGTTTTATTTTTTTCGCTCATTTCTCCCTTTCTTTCCCTCTCTTCTATCGTGTCTCTATGCCTTCTTTTTCCCCCCTCGCGGGGTGGAGACCTCTTTGTTCGGGAACAACACCGAATCTTCTTGTCTTTACGTGCTGATCATGCCTTAGCGAAATCACTGCTGCCGTGATCGAAGGCGTGGTTATCGCGCCTTGCGTTGGCCGAGATTCGAACAGGACCTTTCATCGAAAATCGCCTCGAACGTAAGGATGTGCGGAATTGACCGATGCAGGTGGAGAGGTCCGAGAACGTTGCGTAAGAACGACCGTGAACGCGGACGTAACGCGTGACCATTTATTTTCCCTTAGAGCGTATTTAGGGCTGCAGGAAAGCTGAGAACCGAGTCTTTCGGGGTTCGAGCTTGCCTGAAAAGGTGTGAGGGTGTCGCCTCGCGTCTCGCCCTTGCTGTTTGCTCTGAGAATATCTCAAATTCCATACAATGCCGAAAAAGGTTACAGCTGTTCCTGTTTCATAAAGAGATGAATAGAATTTAGAATTCCCTATTATACTCGCAACGTCGCACCGGAGAAGCATTTGGTTTTATTTCAAAATGAAAATCTCCCGGATTTAAGGTAGGTAGACGGTTATTTACTATTTTTTTTTTTAATCCAGTTTTTTCTCTCGCCGCCTCTCTTCTCCTTGTGGGAACGTATCTGTTTTCAAATTTCGTGGTCAGAGTTTCGACTCGTTCATATATGGTTTTCCTTCTCGTTCAGTCTTAATATCGCTATTCGTGATCGCGATCGTACAATTGGGTTTGAAACTTCAGCGTGGTGCGTGCAAAATATGAATAAGGCAACGAAAAATTCTTTAAATTCAAACTTTACTGTGTAATTCTGTCGTTTATTCGTCTTGTTTTATTCTCATTTTCACTTACAGCTCAATATTTATAGGCTAAATTTGTTTTAATTAGTCATGAAATACTTGATAATAATCGTTAAGAGTTAATGATTTATATATATATATATATATATAAAGGTTATACACTGTACATGCGGTCTGCTCAACCCTTTCGGCTATTAATTAATACCACTCAATTCTTAGCCGAAAGTGGTTTAGTTAATTTTTTTTATCTTCAATGATTCGAGGAAATGCCCTGCGCAAATTGCTGCATTTTCGCGATTGTTACGAACAGGTTTCAAACATTTTATTTCTTATCCGATAAACGCAGAGACAATTTTTGTATTACTCGCTCGGCAATACCGATATTGGTATCAGGCATATGTAGAATCTTGTTCGATTATTCTTTTTATGCAGAGCAAGACGCACCTTGAAGTGTCTTTAGAATACATACTTATTCAAAATTTAAATCAAATCACCGGTTTCCTAATTTTTTCCCTTCACTGCCTTCTACTTCGATTCCGTTTCCGTCTCATTTTCCCTTACATAATTTCCATCGGTGAATCCGTCAATTTGATACTTCAACTACTCAACATCTATTTACAGATTAGGACCTCGGGTCCCGTTGATTAAATACAAAGCTATATTCATACATATATGTGCGCGCGCGCGTCTGTGTACGCCTGTATACATGTATTGTATATTTAAAATTTGTATATAACGACGAAGTGTCCGTGAAAACTCGAAAATGAGGGTTGGCGCGCGAAACTCGCAGGGGGCCGAAGCCCCCCTAGTAAACGTATACGTCTATTGCATACTTAAAATTTGTGCAGTTACTGGTTCTTCGCAACCAAGAGCAGGGAAATACGGAATCGCCTACGTGTGTAATACAAACTGATCGGCTATTTACAAGCAAGAAATCTATCCTAGCGTAATAGGTGTAGTAATTAGTGTTCTCGCGTGTCGCGCGTGTCGCGCCCGCGTAATATATGTACAATTTCCAACAATTCCACGCGGAATCCCCTCGCGGGTGTGAGAAACGATGATTATTAAATCGCCGACTCGTCGCCGTTAGAAGCGGGATTCCGCAGAGAGCGACAACCTCGCGTCGCCTCTCACTCCTCACCAATACACGGGCTAGACTCTGTCGGGTCAGAAGATGACCGCCAGCGGTCGCGGAAAGTCGTTTCCCGGTGCGGGGGGCACCTGGTAACCAGGGTACTGTCCCATCTGCGGGGGCAGCAGCCCCGGCTGCCTCGATCCCGGATAGTAGCTGTTCAGGCCGCCGGGACTCGCCGCGGAGGAAGTCGAGGTCGAGCTGGCGCTGGACGAGCCCTGCTCGGTTCTCTCGCCGCCGGTCTGCTTGCTCATGTCGGGCGACTCCGCCGGCGATCTTCCCGGCCCCCCAGGGCTCGACTCCTCGTAAAGCTTGTTCGGCTCGTAGCTCGGCCTGTTGTATTCGACGCCGCTCATCGACTTCTGGTCCATGTACATTTTCGAGGACTCGAAGTAAGCCTTTGTCATTGCCGAGTCAAGGTAGCCCCGATCCAGGTATGATTTTGGACTGGAGTCGAGGTACTTCGGGTCCGAGTACATGCTCATCGTCAGTGTGCTCGGCGGCATGTAGGCGGCTCTGTATTTGTCGGCCTCCATCGAATACTTCATGGCGTCCATAGAGCTGACCACCTGGAACATCGGGAAGGGAAGGAGGGTGAAATCACGTTTCCTTCTCCGATTATAAACCAGTCTTTACGATATTCAATTTCCATTTCGTTTTTTCGAAACGAACTTTTTCACCGACATTCGTTACCACGCTTCTCGCGAGCTTATGATACGGTTAATTCTTTTTTTATGGTTAATTGCACCGATTTGCCGACGAGAGATTGAGACGTACGCATAATTCACGGGTAAAGGGAGCAATTTGTACCGAGTAAAAAAGACCCTGCCGAATGCCCGGAAGGCCCGAGAAGTAATCCGTCGCCTCTTCTGCACCACCAGCACCGGCGGCAGCAGCTTCGCGCACCTTTCACCTCGATAATTGAACCGACCCCCATGCTGGGATACAGAGTTGAAGGTGTACATTCATTTATGTATGTATATGTACAACTTGCTACCGAAGCGGTTTGGTCATGCCGTTAATTATAATCGGTCGTTAAAACGATGGTTACCAACGCCATTCAAGTCCCTCCGAGGATCGTGCGGATATAATGAAACGGATTCACGCCTCGGGCCCTTTTGTAATCGATTCAATAGAATTTATCTTTATATTTTCTATTTCTTCTGTTCCCGTTCTTCTTATCGATTTTTCTTATCCCTCGCACTCGGGGGCCCAGATAAAAAGAGTAACTTGAAATGGGCTTGAAAACCGTCGTACGTGTGGTGAAAATTATCTGAGACGAGGAATAGTAGAATCGGAATACATCGAACGAAGGGATTTCAAAGACGTGTTCAGAAATATGCGAGGAAAGAGGCCTACTGATATAAATAAGACGAAAAATAAAAATGTTTGTCAATCTTTCTTATTCGTCGTTTGACACGGACTGCGAATGTGAGGAAAAAGAAATGCATAAAAAAAAAAAAATAAATGAATAAAATAAAAATGAAAATGAAAAAAGTAATCAAAGAAATAAAAAAGTTTCACCAAGGTTTTGAAGCCTGTTTCTAATTCAGCGATTCGCCCGAGCTAGCGAAACCTTTGTCGGTTTGTTAAGCCGCTTTGTCCTCTTGATTTACAACAAACGTGTAGGTACCACGCCGTATTAAAATATAAAACGCGACGGCATCCTCCAAACTCCGAGTAAGGCTCCTTCTTCGCCGTTCTGTAATCGATTACGAGACCCGGTCCCGGGCTTCTCCTCGCTAGGCGTACAGTATAACCTAGGTTCTTTTTTTGGCATCGGAACCGTCCGAGAAACGCTGCGCATACCAAAATCGCAGTCCGAAACTGACCGGCTTGAAAAATCACATATATCCAGGTTTACGAGGATCTCGACGCGATGCGACGTGCGGCTCGAAATGCGAAAATTAAAAAGCAAAACCGAAGTCGCGACAAACGACCGTGCGAAAATAGGCAGGCAACAACTGTGTCGTACACCTGTCATCGCCTCGTATAGAATGACTTCTCAACCTTCCGATATTTGTAACATTTAACAGCTTTTTCACTCTACGACACTTATGCATACATATAACTACACGTCTCTTTTGTACTCGCAAAACGTTAACGGCGATTATTCAACACGTCACGCCGCGTCGATGACTAAGGCATTCGATGCATGTAACATTTAGATTCTGTAGTTATAAAAACGACATCCAGCAAAACGATGGAGATGTGCTTTCGTACCCGGGCGTTTAAAAAAAACTTGTTCCACATGTATTATCCGGTAGTCCGGCATCCGAGCAAAATCGAAAAGAGAACCGAGGCTACGAGGAAGATAAATATTTTTTTTTCTTTGCAACAATTCCTACGTTACTTACAATACGCGCCAACCGACGTACGATTTATAATTTTTCGTACATCGTACAAGCAGTCAAAGAACTTCTCGATTCTCGTACAATTAGTTGAAGTATCGCGACCCTTGCCTGAACCGAACTTACCGATCTTGATTTACTGTAAGAAGAAAAAAACAGACGGAACCTGTGCGAAAAAATTTTTATCTCGCGAAGACCGTTTAATAATGTGAAAAAAAATTCTCAACGCGCGTCGAAATCCAGCGCTTTGTTAAAACTACCCTACGGCAGCCAAACTGGTTTCACGTACCGGTTTGCAGAAGAAAACGGGTACGTTCGACGGACGAGAAGTCCACTCGATAGTTTGGTTCTACGAGATGACGTTTTTAACCCATATTCGGGGTAAGACTCACCTGTGCAGGTGCCGAGAGACCTGCAGACATTGCGGCAGCGGATTGCTGGGCTGCAGCCGCTGCAGCGGCTGCCATACTGGCGGCAGATAATGTGCCGTAAGCTGCTGCGGGGCCGTAATAAGACCCCATACTCGCCTGTCCCATACCACCGGCCATTCCTGAAACGGTAAAGAAACATACATTACACACGATCCAGGAACGAAAGAGCCAAGCACTTGTACCAACGCGTAGTAGAGACAAATAACGGATGACGTGAGCGATAAAGCAAACAGTTTAATTGATTTAATAAGTAAATTCAAACCGCCGAATACGAGACGATATATCTTTCAAGCGGTGATCCGATCTAGGGTTCGACCTGGTGTGAATTAATTTGGCGCTTAGACTCTGTGCGAAGCTGGGTAAAGCGCGAAGCGACGCCGGAATAACAGGCGTCTAATGTTTCTCGTCAGAATTATTAACGGTGGTAGAGAGTGCCGGTATGTAATCAAAAGGGCGTCGATTAAACCTCGACAAAAACAGCAAGATTTAGAGAGAGAGAGAGAGAGAGAGAGAGAGAGAGAGAGAGAGAGAGAGAGAAAGAGTGAAGAAGAGTGGAGCCTCTCAATCATAAATCTCGCGGTACGTGTGCGCGAGTTTGAGACGCGGGACTCGACGCCAATCATTCTCTAATTCTCTGTTCCCCGAGTTCTTCGGTCGTAGGTGCTTATACACGTATGCATCTACCTGCTTCTTACACGGAGCTAAACGAGCCTTGAGTGACGTCTACACAGCTTCACGCGTTAGCCAAAGAATCCTCGGGCGGAGATCGCGAGGCGGGTAAAAATCTACGTGAAGTAGAAAGAAAGAAGGAATGAAGAAAAATAAAGGAAAAGGTAAACCGATAATTTATTCGTCGAGTAGTGTACCTATCTACGAGGTACGTGTACGTACGTACGAACTAAAAAATTCACGGAACGCCCGATTCCGCGTCTCGTTCGGCAATTCCATTGCGGACATTCCGCGCCTTCGTCGATGACGGATCACCGATATTTTTGACAACGCGCCGGCGGTCAATTCTCTCAAGGAATGTCACAAGAATTAGATCGAAGGTAACATGATTTCTAAGCTATCTTACACTACAGGCATCGGACAATAATAATTCCATGATCAGTGACACCGTGAAGTGAAAAATTCAATCTTCACAGAGACTCGAGTCCCGGAGTTTCGAGTTTCTTTCTTCTGTTTGCTTGCTCTCTCTCAACGTATGAATTTGAATGTAATTATACCGTTAGTAAAAATTACGTTGACTGCAGCTATTCGGATTTGAAATACGCAATGTAATGGTACAAAAAATTACCATATATTTATGTAACACCGTTCATGCTCAGTTTTCGCCTTTTCATTTCTTTAATTATGAAAAAATAAATGAAGTCTGTTTTCGCTACTCACTCGACAACGGAATGTAAATGTTATTCACAAGTGTGCGGAGCTCGATCGTTTTGAAAAGGGATTGAATTAGTGCCAATTGCTATGCGTCATTGATTTGCCATTGGGAGCCGATGATATATTATTCGCAATTAACGCTGCTATATCTGTCTCCGCACATCACCGCTGCCTGTCAAATTTCAGCGCGATTCAAGTTTCGGTAAACAGTGGAAAGAACGTAACGCTACTGGCTTTCCGCCGCTGGTTTGTCGCGGTGAATAGCTTGACGGCGGTAATTATCTTTTAAATTTTCTCATTCGAGTGACATTGGGCGGTAATGGTAACCATTCAACGGGGTTTGTTACCATTATCCCAGGTTGAATAGGAAAGTTTGGCAAAGGAGGCTGCGCGGGTTATTATATCGGTATACGAAGCTACAAATATATTTTAATTAAATTTGTTTCCCCAGTTAGATGTACAAGCGATTTCTTATTAAGGCTTGCTTGATTGAAATATACCGGCATTGTGCCGCACTCTCCATTGTCGGTATTTAATAACCCGAGAAATGTCACCTTGCCTATCCAAGCACACGTCTTATACACAAGGCACCTGTCCTCCGTCTCTCACAGTATATTAGTATCAATCGATTCTTTTGTTCGACGCAGAGTAATAGGTATAATGCATACCGCTGTACCAAGTATCGCCAAATATTTCTATGCGCTAAAAATACCGATGCCGATATACAGGGGAAAACCGAGCTCCTTTGTGTTTTTAATTATCATTACCAGTTCTCCTCGCCGCTGCAATTGACGAATTCTAGCCCAGATAAAAGTGCTCGTCCACGTGTCGAGAAACGTCTGCTTTTCGTTCGCTCGAGAAGAGATAAAAAAGACTTTCTTGCGCGTACCGATTTTGGACGAGGAGGCGCGCGGTAATATAATTAAAACCGTCGAGGAATACCGATTACGAATGAAATTTCATCCGATATCGCGTCGAGGCTGGAAATTAAATTACTTGGAAAATTCTTAGCCTGTGAAGTGGCGTGTCGACGTATTAAACTTCTATCAACATTCTATTTCTGAAACATTGGACAAACTATAAGCTCTCTTGCCTTGATAACATCGCGTTAATTGCGGGATAAACATTGCGCGCGTCAGGAGAATTCGTTGAGTAAGAGAAGTCGAAATTTGTTTCTTCATTTACTTCTGGTTGCACATTTTTCTTGCCGACCTTTGACAGATTAACAATCGTTCCTTGTGTGCATAGTATAACGTATTATCGTAAAACATTTTTTTTTTCATTTTCTTATTTACAAAGTTCCTGCCTGCGGTCCTGTGCTTGAATTTTGAAACGAAACGTTAACGCTAACGTTAAAAGCTAACCGGAAGGCCGATAAGTTTATTGCGACAGAGCCAGAGGAGGGGCGACCTTAATCCTCCTTATTTCCAAGGAGGAGTCAGCCCTACCGGGATGGGCTGGCCCCGTGGCCGGAGGCTCATTGCCGCCCGACATGCGAACATAAATTTGTCAGAGCATTATTATTTATTAGATTGTTTTACCACGCACAAATTATCGACCAACTTGAACCGTAGAATACCGGCTTTACCCGATTCATCGCGTGTAATACAGTTTTATAATATAAATTTCGAATGAAAATTATGATATTAAAAGACATTCCTGCGTTCGGCAGAAAGTATTACATCGCGATATCTTCAAAATAATCACGAAATTATTTTATGCGCCGGCTTCAACGATTCACACGTATAAAACGATTGCAACGAAGAGAAGGGGGAAAAAAATTGTGCAAGCACGATCGGTGTTTGGAATTTGCTACAATTTTTGTTAACAATGTTTAAATCTTTTCTTAACATGGAGGTCTTAGGTACAGAAAAGTGTGCGAGGTCCGTGTGGTATGAATCGACCGTGAGATGGTAATAATTGAATATCATAGGTATTGGTATGATAATTTAGTTTGAACTTTGGTATAATGTTACGACCTATCCTTATTTCGTTAGTAATTCTCGGTACGATTTCTTGTGAGCGGGGCAAGGATTGACGTGCGTAAGTTTGTACATATTTGTATAGAGGTATTAACCTACGCGATGATGATGATATCGCCTTCTCACGTTATCTGCCAATTTATTCCGAGAGTCCCACACACTTGGCGCACTTGCAGCGAGAGTTGCCGAGTCGCGTGTCGTAAACATTTAAGTCAACCGTGTGGCGCGTTCTTTCGATAAATTTCGGATTACTGAAAAATATGGCGGTTGTGTTATGCCCGCCTCGGGCCTCGCTTCTCTCTTTCTACAATGTTTGCATGCAGGTACACACGTATGCGCATACCTAAGCTAAACATCGGATACGCACGGTTTATTAACGCTCAAGATCACCGCTCGCTCTCAGGCTAAATTGACGACTGTAGTCGTGGGTGAGAAGTTGATCGCGTTGAGCTTAAGCCACGCATCATATTCTTTCCGCGGTATTATCTCACTACTCGTTATCGCCTTCCGTTTTTCACGCGCGGAAAATTTTTTTTTGCTAACATGTTGTCCGAAGCGTGCGTAGAATGCGAATATAGTGCATTAACTGCAGTACGCACACCGTGTAAATTATAGCACTCGTTGCGACGTTCGTTATGCTTGCAACATACCTCATGCAGATTAATTTGGCACCATTTTTTCGCTCCTACTTCCATCAGCTACAATAATTATATCCCGCTTAGAATGAAAAAGATAACAGTAGAAAATGTTTCGGATCGTTTCGTTCGTTCTTACTGTTTTTTTGTTTCTTTCTCTCTCGTTCTATCTTTCTGGCTGCTTTTGTGTTTCGTTTTATTTGTATTTTTGCAACATGTTTTTTTATTACGAGGATCAATTTTAGAAGGAAGCGGTTGACTTCACATTTAACATTCTAATACGTTAATGCAAAACCTCTAATGAATCGTTTAGTACCGTTCATCTCGGTACCTGACTTTGTATAAAAAGGAAAAACGATGCCAATGACTTTTAACAAGTTTCTACTTTTAAAAAACACGCAGACTTCAATTCGACCTAGACGTTACAGCTACCGTCGTTTCTACCATTGAATATACTTGGAGGTGAACGTGTCACATTAACCTGGAATAAGATGTTCTTATGAATTGACTTCTTGCTTTGAGATTCAGTTGGATATGCGCAGCTTATACAGTTGTGATTGAATTGGAATTGAAAATGGAGGAGTTCAAACATTGAGCAAAATTAAGTGTCAGGCGGATTCGGTTTTCAGCGAGTATTCGGAAATATTTCTACTTTTCGGTAAATCGTTGCACAGAACGTGAACTTTCTCCGGCGAAAAAAGAACCATTGTACCGAATGTAGAGAAGTGCGGTGATCAGGTTGAGTTGAGTTGAGTTTGATCGCGAGGTGAAAGACTCGAAATCGAAGAAAAGGACTCACCAGCTCTGAGGGCGTCCATTGGCACACTTGGGTAAGGGATGCTGTAGGGGTAGCCTTCCTTCCTGAGGGTTTTCGGCTTTCTTCTGGGTCGATATTTGTAGTCTGGATGTTCCTTCATGTGCATAGCCCGGAGCCTTTTGGCCTCGTCGATGAACGGGCGTTTCTCGTCTTCGGTGAGAAGCTTCCATTCTGCCCCTAAAAATGAGAAAACATGAAATGAGTTCGAGGCGCAAATATACTCGCGAGGCTGCAACGGGCAAAGAACGAGCCGCATGAACTCGACTCTTGACTACGAACTAGCTGCACCTACTCTTGACAATGCCGTGTTACACGGTGCCATGGTGCCGTGGCGTTCGTCTACAGGGCGAACATGTTCAGTTGGCCATTGTTTCGTCAAGAATTAATTACCAGTTGTTGTGGCGCAAAGGACAAAGAGCCGCCAGAGAGGTGGCATCTAGCGGTAGGTTGGCTCGTTGGTTGTTTGGTACCGCTTTGGTTTATAACTGTAGAACAAGCAACTCCTAGCTTCGCAGTTGCCCCAGGTAGGCATACAATGAGCGACAATACGTCAGGGTGCGCCAACTCGTGCAGGGGGTGCTAGCGACGCTGTTTGCGCTGTTTTCCCGCAACACACTCACTCACCCGGCGTTTCCATCTAACTCCCGATGTGTGCCTATTTCGCCGCCCCACACGCACACGGAACGGCTACATAACAAATTTATACAGTCGGTTTTGATTCCCTCGGTTCTCGCATTAGCGCGACAAACGCGGTTCACTCGAACCACACGCTCGGAACCCGTTGCAAATTTATACCCCCAACAAGGGTGAGCCTCCACCTTACCTTCTATCCTACCTACCAATACGTGTTTCGCGAAGAGAGACTTTTCAGGCGAAATAAAGTGCGTTTTGAGGGAAGCGGCGCAACCGCTTCGTAAACGTCAAGAGTTTTCTAGACGGCATTGTCGTTGTGAATGGTAATGCAGCCGAGGAGGGTATACGGCTTTCATTCAATTGGTACAAAAAACGATTTGTCAGTCAACCGGTGCTTCATTTTTATCTTTCATTCATTCCTACCACACTTCTGTCTAATTTTCAAGTGACGCAATTCACGGGAAATAGCTATTTACTTTGGTACATCAAACTTCCAAAGTAGTATCGCAACTTTTTCCTTTCTACTGGCCTGCACACCCGCTTCGGGTCCCTCCCCTATCAAACCGAATGTGTGGTCTATACCGAATCCACAATCTGTGACACTACTTATGACCCTCTTTTTTATATTTCTTCCAACTTGGAGCGTCTGTAGGGGACGCAGTGTTTGACTGAACTCGATATATGTATATGTATTTTTTTATATCTCTTTTCAAAATATGGTGGTACTGTTCATTAAGCATACAGATTCTGCATCTTTGACATAGGCCTACGGGACTGGAAAATGTATCCCTTGATCGATTCGAAGCTCCAGGGAGACAGTGATGACGAATTACTCAAGTTCTGACCTTCTTTTTTGTAAACAACTATTATTCTTCGCGGCAGGATAATCAAGATGGCGATAACGAGGAATCCTTCGATTTAATTCCCTACGTACTCCCACGTCGAAAGGCTTCTATTTATATTTTAGCTTATCCAATCAATACGCGTTTTCTCGGCTGAATAGAGCGCCTAGGTATTTGTTTAGAACAAAAGACTCCGGCTTCCCTTGGCGGTAGGTGGTTGGTGTAGTACCTACAATACATAGCGAATCGTACATGTCTACGCGAATCCATACGGGCTTGTGTGTAGTCGCCTAATAGTAGACTAGTGGTGGTTACATAGCACACCGTGCCTTCGTACATTGCACAAAGCCTAACTTTCGTGTTTTCGTGCTTTCGTCAGGTAGCGGAGCTCGAGAAGCACAATGGCGTCGGCTTTTCACTACTTTGGCCGGCCGACAATGTCGTTTATTTAACATCGCTTAAAAGTACAAAAGCCTGTTAATTAATGAACGTGAAAAAGTCTAGTTCAGACCAAATACGATCGAACCTTGTACGAGACGAAACGGCGAACAGCTGCGGGTCTTTTGCCGAAGATGAAAACGCTCCCGAAACCTGAAAACCTGCGAAGATAAGGCTCCGTTAAAATTCTACCCCCTAAAAAATCCTCTGCCTCCCTTCGCCAGGTGACAATGGGCTTCGGCTACAAGTTCGTTTATAAAAAGCGGTAGCCGTATGAAAAGGGAGTAAAATAAGGAAAGAAAAAAAAAGGAAAAGAGGAATAGGAAAAAACGGTGGGGTAGACAGAAGGAGAATTAGGATCGATGTTACGAACGGGGATGTTCGGGCATTCATTGGCTTTAGTCGTTTAGTTCCGGAAGGTGAGTTTCACCGATTAGGTATTAGGCATTAGGTCTGGGGTAGCAGACGACAAAGTTGGGGGCCTGGAAATTGGCGAACCGGAGAACGAACCCGACGTTCTCTCTTACGCTGGATTAAACCCGATTCTATTATTGAAGGATTTCAGTTGTCAGTACCGCGCTACTCCTTATTATATACCGCCGTCCCCGTTCGCTCCCGATATTCTCCGATTCCTAATTACCCACTCGCAAGATGGAGGCGAAGTCCAAGACGTAGGAAGAGACTGCTGAAACAATCATTTTCGTTCGGCTGGATCTGCAGTTTGGCCGTTGAATCGCGCAAGACTCGATTTGCCCGTATGAATAATTCACGAGCCGTTCAAAAAGGATCTCATCGTGAAAGAGACATTACGAACACCGGCACAGAGACAGTGCCTGCGGGATCCTATAAGGGGCGTCTCGATCCCGATGCAGGAGAGCATTATTTGCTTATCCATGGACGCGTGCGCATAATTTTCTGGGCACGGATCTGGTCCTGCGAAGCCTCTATGCCTGCAACGCTCGAGGGTAGTTATGCGCGAAGAATAATGCTGACGGTGGGTATATGGCTGGTGCTTTTTTGTTGGCACTCAAAAATGAATTATCCAAGGAACATGTTATAAGAAGGTGCTGGTAATTTTTTACGTATTAGCAACACTCGTGGGGACAAACGGAAAGACAGGCGAGCCGGGGGGTAGAAGGAAGGGAAGAGGAAAGAGGTCTCGGTGTTTTTTGTTTAATTTTTTTTTTTTTCACATTCTACTACGTGTCTCACCTAGCCTCTTGGAGATCTCGCTGTTGTGCATCTTCGGGTTCTCCTGGGCGATCTTTCGCCGCTGTAGCCGAGACCAGACCATGAAAGCGTTCATCGGCCTCTTTATGTGGTCCTCCTGGATTTTCTTGTTCGCCGCGTTCATCGGGCTCCCCATGGTAATTGCCATCGGTCCACCGCCGGCTCCGCCGGGAGGCGAAGCTCCCGACATTCCCTGCATCCCACGAAGCGTCTCGGAGAAAGCTCCGTCGCACATCGCGCCGCCGGCCCTGCAATTAAACAATCGGACCCGATTAGCCCATGGGCCAAATCCCCTGACGTGCGATTCGCCAATTTTTATTGCTCGTTCGTTTACGGCCTCTCTTCAAGGAGAGCCAAGGCTCGGATATCGTTGCGCAATTCAGTATCGGGCTCAGCGCGGCACGAGGCTTGAAAACTAACGTAATCAACGAGGGAGTGGATAAGTATCCGAGGCGGAAACTTCTGGCTTCGAGTTCGTTAAAAAAACGTCTAGTGGCTGCGGTGCTCCGTGGGGCTTCACGGATCCCCCATGCCCGGCCCTTGGCCCAAGGGGGTTTCTCGCGTCTCGCGTTTTGCGCCCAGCTAGGCGACCCTCGGGTCTTTTTAACCCTGCGAGCGTAACCCTCGAGTGTCATTCAACGAGGACTAATAGATACGCGACTTTGGGGCGGCGGGAACCCCTGCTGTATGTCATTTCCTAAAGACCCGACGGAAATCCCGGACGAGTGTACGAGTGAAAATCGGTGCGTTACCGCCGGTATTGTTTTATCAAAATATTCACAATCTCTTTCGTCCACTTGTTCAAATCTTTCATTTCTGAATTGTTTTTTTTCCACACGGTTTAAATAGCTCAGCCCGGAAGTTTGCCCCCTCGTTTTTTTTCGTTCTTTCTTTCTTTAAACTTATTTAACGTTAAACAGTAACGTCGTAGTGTCGGTGACTTACCTCATGAAATGGCCGGCAGCCCGTTGGTGTAAATCGAGCTCAATTTTGTAGCCGTTTTTGAAACAGTTTCTTCGATAATAATTATATGAATTTTTAATAAATCGGAGTGAAATATCGGGCGAAAAGACGAATGTCGCTGAAAAATAGTAACCAACGTATAATCGTCTGCACTGGTTAAACTATTATGACATGTTAAGAAATTCACCAAAACTAAAATCACTGTGTCCATTCGCACTGCATCACTGTAATAGACGTTCACAATCCGTTCAACTCGTAACTCTCGACCGCGCTGCGGGCTGATTCTCGTGATATTTCGAGACAGTCCTATACGAATAATGCGTCGACGGTGAAAGATAACCGTCTAATGCAGTCTAAGCTGTACATATTATACATGTGTACAAATATACCGGTGTCGGGGTGTACGTGTAATACGGTAATACGGCAATAGGTGTATTTTTTTCTCCTTCCGAATAACAGAATAAACGCACAACGAAGCGACGGTAGTTCTCCGTAGACGGTGTGCTCGGAAATGTAGTAAACCGTCGGCCAAGAGTTGATCCTTGGAGCAACTATCGGTTTTTCTCCCTCCCTGCGTACCATCAGCTTAAGCCCTGAACCAATCGCGGCGCAGTGGGCTTGGCCTTCTCTCGGAGGGCTTGAGAAAGCTAACCTCGATTGGTCGGCCTGCTCTCGAACCTCCTAACCTCTCAGCGGAGGAACGACGAGTAAAAAGAGAGATGCGGTAACAAATGTGGCGCACGTTACCTTTTCGGCGTAAAAATCTATTGTCGTATCGTGTTGCTGTGGGCGCGCACAACGGTTGTAGCTAGGCAAGAAGGGAGGAGAGGCTAACGCGAACGGAGCGCTCACAATCAGGATGAGGAGGAGGAGGAGAAGGAGGAGAAATAGGAGGAGGAGTGGTAACTAGTAACAGGTCCACACATACGTACCCGATTGTATGCGTAACGCATGCGGCACTCGGAGGGGAGGAGGAAGAGCAGAACAAGAAAAAGACGAAGAAGACGAAGAAGCTGAGGAAGAAGGGAGGGAAGGCAAGAAATGGTTGTAACCCTCCGAGATTGCAGTCGAACGACGTGAAGAGATCTAGTTACCCGCCAGTATTGCATTTTACGATCGGATGGACGCCAAATGGACCTTGTTGTCTCGCCCTCTTCGACACCGACAACAAGAAGAATCCTCAAACTGCAGAAGATTTTCCAACTGCTATGAAACACTCTTTAATGCGAGGACTACTCAAAGGTTGCAATTCTTGATTCAATTTCTTGAGTTTGATTAACTACCCAAATCTAATACGGTTTCCATACTCGAGTTTGCTGTTGGTGCAAAAGTTTTCCCTCCCGTGCACCACAGTCATAGATGATCGAATGAGAAGCATCTGGTTTTTCGTACAACAATAATGAACCAGCTGATCTGGCTTATTTCAAATTTCCCGATCATAATCTTGGGGCTAGCCTGTCCCTCGCATATCGACTCTCCGAATAACCTTATATTTGATTTAGGCTGTACTCGCGTCCAGGTCTATCGCTCAGTAATCGAGCACCCGTCAGGATCCAGAGTGTTCTTAGCTTAAGTGATTATCTTTTTCCCATTGTCGATTTTTTTAATTCCAAAGTGGCGAGATTCACCTACGTTTTTTAACTGAATGCGATTGTTCCAAATCTGGGCTGTTTCAGGGTTCTTCGATCAGGCTAGTCGATCAAATGTCAATACGACCTGTCAATTCGGTGTTTTTTTCTTCGTGCATCGGAAGTTCGTCAGAGGTAATTCTATAATCTACCCACTCATTGCCAGATGATTGAAATATTTTCTACTCCCTCGCGAAAACGAAGCAAGCTTAGACTTTTGCCGCGGGAATCGAGCGGGTTTAATCTATAGATTGTCACTTGCCGTCGGACGGTTGATGTTGCACAGCCACCGAAGTTACGCTCCGTTCCGAGACCGAAGGGGACGCAAGTTCCTAAATTGTCGACAAATGGGTGGGATCGGGAATTCTTATTGATACTCGGTTGTTCCCATTGTGACGGAAAGCGCGTGGGTATAACACCAATCGTACGTAATAATATTAATACCGTTTTTGTTTCGCGATTTGATATTGGGTATAACGGGACTGCACGGCATAGGCACCGTATGAGACTTGTAACACGTGAGTACCTAATGCTCCCTTCTGTCCGTATAAATTCAGACAATATGTTTTGTCTCACTTCGGCACACCCTCGTTCAAATTGCGGAGGGTCCTGTCTGCACGTTCTATGCCTGCACGACCCCAAAACTCCGTAGGCTAAGGGCTGCCGCGGGATCCCCTCGCTTCCGAATCTTTTTGCTTCCTTTTTTTCTTTTTTCTTTTTTTTTTTCAAATCCGCGTCATGTTGATATTTCTAATTGAAATAAACACTTGAGACTAGCTTCACCCGAAATAACACTCGCCGACTGTTGCAGGATCTCGTGGAAACGAAAGGGGCTCGTTTTGTCCAAGCAATGATATCGGTCGCCGTGTCTTCATCGTCGCGAATTAATAGCCATAGCCTTAACTCATGATTCTTCGATTGCACTCTCTTGGCAAACCGCGATCCGACGAACTCGAAGTCGCTTCGCTTTTGTAATCCCGCACCAACACCGATGTCTACATAATAATTATCCGTCCGTATGGGTATGTGGGTATATAATGCACGGGTGGTGTGTACATACAGAGGCAGACACGTGCCACGGTTTAAGTATAACCGAAAGCAACAGTACCATCCAGTCCTGCTGTTCGTCCTAATTACCCACGGCGGCTACTTCACTCGGAGTTTAATGTTGATCCCGGGTATAGTATTCATTATGCGCACGATTGAGCTAAGGCCCGCTTAACCTGATTCTAATGCCTGAATCGCAGGGCTGCTTGGGTCTGCCCGGGTATTGTGTATATTACGCTTATGCACGCACACACCGGGCTATTGTAAACTCGGCTATCTGCCCGTGAGGGCGAGCAGCCATTAGGATACACTTCACACTTGGACGCATGGGTGCATCGACCAGCCGAACGGCAGATTTCGGAGGAACTTCATTCCCTCGACGCCGTCGTCCGTAATTATTATACTTCGGGCACTCCTTGTCACCTTGGCGAGAAAAAGACGTTGGTAAACTACAACTCGACGCTCAATAATTGTGCAGAGTATAATATTCTTCAATTTTTACTCCTTGTAATCACCGCGCGAAGGGCTAAGGATATTGGTACCTAAGCGTGTGATTTTCCTATCCAACCGTATCGTTTGCAGTGTATTTCACGGCTTCAACATCGCCAAGGATGTAAGCCTCGTGTATTCGCACAAAAGACGTCTTAAGTAGGTATTTCAGGAAATGAGTAATCCTTGGAAAATCTGTCTGTAAATTAAGGATCAGGTAGCATTATGGAACAGCCTAGAGCTTGACACCCTCAACCGGTAGCCAGAACCTCCGCTCGGGGAGATTTGTCCGATGGCTTATGCCTATGCTCGTTTCCCGGTGAGGACGAGGAATACAGGCGTATCCACTTTTCGGCACATTGTCTAAAAATTATCCGGTGGCGTACTTGGAGTAACGGTTCGGGTGTCCTTAACGCGGTAGGTTCCGGAAAGCTTGAAACGGTACTCTTCACAAACCGCCTTGCATAGTTTTCGGGCAACGCCTTCCTGGCAATATTTGCAGTGTTTCTCTCTGCTAGAGAAAGTACAGATTTGTTATTTCAGTGCAGGAACGAACCTGGAGCGCCATGTGTTCTGACTTTAAAATTTTTTCAAATTTGAGCTCGATCGATAAATAAAACTAAAAGTAAAAAGCGAATTCCAATTTTTGAAACCACGCCATGGATTTATTTTTATTCGTAATGGTTGCGAGTATCGGCACAGCGAATGAACCGTGCGTAGAAAACTCGGCTTTGCACCTTCTCTTCGGTTACTTGTTAATGAATTACTGTTGAAATTATGTTTAGTCCGTAGCCTGAGGTATAGACTAACTGTTTCTCAGTGGACTTTGGGCTAAGGGATGGGCTTTTAGATGTGTTTTTTCCAAGTTTGAAAGGTGCAGGTGTCGGCATATGCGAACAATAGAATAAACTGCTTGTCACCAGTAAGCCCCGACGGGGAAATTCCTCGCTTTCTCACTTTTCGTTTGCACCTGATCAACTTAATTTCGATGTTGCCTAGCCAATACCGCTAGCCACCGTCTAATTAACAACTGTTCCTGAATAAACCTTTAAAGGGTTATTGAACGTTCATTCGCTGATCCCTGAAAGGTTATTACCTGTCACTTTCATATTCGTGACTAATGCAAAATTTACCTGTGAGCAATAATTTGATGTACATAATTTTCTCCCATTTTTAATATCCGCTTTTCAAAACCCTCGTATATTCTTATTATTCCTATTATTTTCACTTCGACCGGCGTCGCTGTTGCTGTTGCTTTTGCTGTTGTTGTTCTTATTATTAGTCGTGCGGAAGTTGAATCCGATAGCCTGAATGATACTCCAGTTTTTCGACCACGCGGTCTACAACGCCACAGCCATCGTCTCGCTTTAACGCGCCTTATTTAGGTGGCAGACCCGCCCGATTTTATTCACAATAGATCGAAGCGACGGGGTATCCAGCCACTGCATCCAACGGTATAATGCCTCTTTGGATACCTATCGAGGAGGCCTGACCGATCGGGAAGAACCGACACAGGTGTGCGAACTTTGGCGCGATGCTTCGCGCCCGCCAAGTAATTAAAACCGAGAGCACAATGGAGGACTTGGCGTGGGTGGTTCTCCAAATTTAGGCCCTCGTGCGGAAAGTTGCATGAATCGGGGGATGATAATTCCGTCGTTGGTAGAGCGCGCCTGAAGAAATCCCCGGTCGTTTGAATATCATTCGGTAAATCATCTCCTCCAATTATTCCTTCTAAATTTGATCCTTGAACCTGTTTATTCCATTTATTCTCTTTTTTTTTGCCTGCTTATATTCTCTTGTACGTGTTGCGCGGTACCGGAGTAGGCATTCCTAGTGGAACGTCTGGTCAGAATCGGGATTCCCGTGGGCATTGAGGGTGTTGTTAGGGAGTGAAAAGGATCCGGGAGAATGAATGGACCAACCCTCTTAGGATGAACGAATTTCGCGTCATCGCTATTCATTCATTCGTTCGACGAAATTGCTGAGGAATAAATGGAAAGATGACGAGTTCGACGGCTTCGACGGTATTTCTGATCGTCATGGTCTTCGGAATGGGTTTTTGCAGCACTTATGAAATTGTAAAAATATGATTGAGGAAAAACACATTAGATGTAATTTGAAGGTGCAATTTGCTGCGCAGAAGTGCAGACACGAGATACGTCGTGTAAGAGATTGGTGCACGACAGAGAGGGAGAGTAGTTGCGGGGTAGAATTACAATCGGAAAAGAGCCTCGGGACGTATAAAGGATATCGAGAAGTATCCCCTGTCTCCCCATTTCCCGAGCAATCTTCTTAATCTCAATGATGGAAGAGATAACGTCAGTCAATTGGCGATCGACTCGGCTGACTCCCCTCACCGACAGAGAATCCAATCCTTTGTGACAAAAATCTGAGCAAACAATCGTCGGATATCGAAGAGGAGGGGGCATTGTGCGAGGTTAAACGACGAAGTCTCTCGATTCCTAGGACAAAATCTTAGACGCAACATGTGTGCATTATTCAAATGAATGAAAAGCGGAAAAAGGAAGAATAGAGAAAGCGAGGCGAGGCTGTGGGGGAGAAGAATTGAAAAATCGTCTTAAGTAAAATAGGAAAACCCACTTGAGGAAACCCTCGGCCCCTTGACACTCGAGGGCCGAGAGTCGAGGCAGGAAATAAAGCGATAAGAAAGGACTCGAAGAACCGAGATAGGAATGCGAATGATGTGAATGAGAATGGAAATAAGTTTGATCCTCAGACAGAACCATTTATGCCTCGTGCCTTGTGCTTGGTTGGCGGGCGTACGCGTTGCATGCCGGGATGATGTAGGGAGATCGAGGCTTCCTCAAGTTCTCCTTTGGTTCCGATCGTGCTCCGGATTCACTCGGACGTCCTACTTCGGGTCGCCGCAGAAAAGGGCCGGCCGTTTCAAAGGACACCGCGAACGGGAAATCCTTAAACGGAGGAAAAAGGAGGTAGAGAAAAAAGTGAAAAAAGAAGAAAGTCGAAAGGGATTTGTAAGTTCGATTCAGTAATGCCGTGTAAGAGGATCTCGCCGAAGATAAATCCTAATTTCGTTAGAACTTCCTTCCCAGCTGCCACCGGCGCGCGCGACGACCGCCTCTCCTTATGTACGGATCAAAAACGGACTCTGGTCAATGCTTTCGGACCTGTTTGCGTCTGCCTCCTCTGTCCGCCGTCCGATTTTCGAACGAAAATGCGCGACCGAAATCTATCTTCGATATACGCGACGTTACAATATGACGCGTGGGTGGGTGTATCGGACATTTCCGCGTAATATTTGAACCCTCGGTATCCGAAAATTTCAGAGGGAAATTTTAAGCTCTTTTCAAAGACGCCTAATTTACCAGTTATTTTTGGAACATTCAAATCTTTATTCGCCAAAGGAAACCTGACGATTTTTTAGGCTCCGGGAGTTCGGATTCAGATATGTTTTCTGGCGGTTGATAAAACGAACAAGAATATCGTCGCACCGACTGTTTCACAGCTACAGGAAGACATTTTTCTCGAAGCGTATTCGGCCCGTTAACGAATCAATTGATTCCCGCTGCTAACATGCTAGGCTGCCGGTTCAACGGAAGGCTGAAAACCGGTCACGCCCCGTAATAAATAATTATTTATTGCTCACGCCACAGTACCTACCGTACGTACGGTGATCGCAGTCTCGTGACCCTAAATATATTAACGCGTTGCTTCGGGCTGGGGGGGGGGGATTTGTCCGAGTCGGGATGAAAGAGATCGGTAACATGCGAGTCGGCCAAGGAATTGGTTTAGGTGCGGGGACATCCGATACATGCATCTATACAAATGTTTTTTTCCCTTCTTCTTTTCATTTCCTCTTCCTCCCTGACAAATTATTATTAAGAAACACGCCCATGAATATAGAAATGATCGGCTCAATCGAAATTCAAAAGCTTTGAATAATAATAACGCGAGACGAACGATCGGCACATACATATATACCCATTAACTTATTTGTCGTTTAAATTGAGGCGCAACCCCTTCGCTGCCTGTAGCTGAACACGTTTCTCGATTTGCATTCGCATATTTATATGTACGCATACGTATGTATACATATGCGCCAATATGAAATTGGTTAACATACGGCATGGAGAAGCAGCTACGAAACGACCGATAAAATCAATTCGTGAGCAACGACATTCAACGAAGCAGTCAATGTGCGTCGTTTGGGTATACCTTTTACATACTGCTACAGCCGAAGCAGCATACAGGGCACCTCGTGACGCAAAAAGGGATGCAACGATTATACATACATGTGCAGGCTTGTAAGAAAAATTCGTTACGCTATTTATGACGCGAGCTCGACAGATGACTCTACCAATCTGCGAATCGGCACGACTTTAGAAATGCTAAATCCGTCATGGTTTCCTACGTATGCGCCATACATATGTCATTGCCACACGACGAGACCGTCTTCTTCCAACCAACAGTCAAGATTGCTGGAGTGTGGCTGTCTGCAGCTAGAAAATTGTCTAGTCGGAGTATAAGTGTACGTGTATGTGTAGCTAGAAATTTCAGTTTGAATAAATTTACATCACCTGTACGTTTCTGTTCTGTCTGGCTGTCTGGCTAGGTTGGTAGGCATCTGTGTACGCACATACACGCGTATCCTTTACGTCTTGTCAGAGAAATATCCAGCATTGATTCGAGCGACCAGGTCGCAAGACTCTTCCGAAGGCGGTTACTGCTGAGGCATGTGACAAGGTCTTGGCTGCAAGCGATCGATGCAATTCAACTCCGTGTCCTTTCGTTACGTATTTCAAACTTTTTCTGTCATTCGGTGTCAGTTTTGTCTTCGATTAAAAGACTACGATTGAAATTCTTCAGCTGGCAGGTTTGAGAAAAGTTGGGGAGGCGAAGTTTGAGGCGGTTTCCTTTGCAACATTTGCTGTGAAAGTCGGCTTGACTATTTTCGATCGTGCGCACTGGGTCTACCCGTGTCTCGCCGTGTAATGCTACCGGAATTTTCAGAGTATACACGTGTGGCGCCTACCCACGCGAGAATAACTCCTCATCGTTGTAGAAATAAAACTTCGCTGGGTGCTGTTGAGGAAGAATTTTAGTTAGGCATGACCGTAGATTCGAAGTGAATCGTGCGATTTCTTAAGCTCGAATACAGCGCGTGCATGTGGCGAATCGGTATCAGGTATTCAGTGTTTTATACCATTGTCGGCTCACCGTAGCACGAAAGAACCTGACGATGCTAGTGAACGCGTTTAGTTGTAAATACTCAGTGTCTTTAGTCAACGGCTTTGTTCATTTTCAACTTTATTCACTCGGTTGATTGGTTTTTTCGCGGGGTATATTTTAAACTTGTCGCGCATAGGCGATTGTAGCCTACGTACTCGGACGTATTCGACAAAAGTTTAAGGGTGTGCTATAGTCGATTTTGATGTTGTCGTATATATCCCCAAATATCGAAATCCACGTATCTAAAACGCGAAAAAGGGCTCAACAGTCTTATTCTATGTATGCAATTTTGAACAAAAATATTCTAACAGATTTTCAGTTGAAGTAGAAATAACAAAAATTGCATCAATTTTACGAAATCGCAATAGGAAATTCGTTAAAGCCAGGTCTTTGAAGAATTCGACCCAGAGACTGTTTCTATCCGACGATGTATTTCACCCCGACACTTATTTGTCCACCGTTTCATTCGAGTTGAAAAAGGAAGACGAGGTGAGAGAGTAAGAGGAAGAAAGAGAGGGAGGGAGAGACGGAGAGAGAGAGAGAAGAAAAAACGTAAAAAAGCAAAGAAAAATTGGTAGACAAAAGGAATTAGACAAGAGACACAATGAAGACAAGATAGAGAAGAGTGACAGCTAGAAACAAGAGAGACAACTGGAACAAACGGAAGAATAGGGGTAATACAAAAGAGTGAAGAGATACAGTGGAAACAAAGAAATACAATAACACAACGAAAAGACGGAGACGGGGACACAATGAGAGGAGGAAAAGAAGCTGACGGCCTCACGAGGAGCCGCCTCTCTTTTCCCGCCAAATTCATAACCAGGCTTTATGGAATTTCGACCGGCCTTGCGCCTAGGTCTTGGCTGGTGCTGGCTCGGATAGTTCGGTCAGCCCTGAAGTCCGGCATCAATGAAGCCAGCCGGGACTTTAACGGGCGAAGAAAAGGCAGGTAGAGATACGAATCACCGACACAATGCCTGAGGAACGCAAGAAATTCCTAGCGTGTGACATTCACCAAAAGGCAAGTGTTAGTCACCCTCGTCACGGTCAAAGTAGAAACGATTCTTTCCAATTCAAGCTACGTGCCTCCAACACGACTGCGTCTTCAAAACGTGGGTGTTATAAAACACCTTGTAACGACAAACTGTTTCACCTTTGTATCTTCAATGAGAAGTATTTAGCTTTCAAGTATGATGTTAATTAATCCAGGTGACGCTCGCTGATCTATAACAGAACCAAAAAGGACCCTGGAAAGTATTTGCGAGAGGTAATTGGTCACCGTCGCTTTGGGAGCATTAGACTCGGGCTTCGTTGCGCAAAAAATTTGACCAATTAACCGGTGGCCGTCGTGCTGCACTTCGAGTGGCGTTGACCGAAATCGACGTAGAAAAATGGGAGATCATAATTTTCTCGCAATCTTCTATCCAAACGATTTGGGATTTTGCAGGCTAATTTTGTAGGTTAATTATCACTGGCGAGGTTCTTATGAAACCGGTTATATATCGATTGACTCGAGTTTGGGAAAGACGTAGTAATGTTAACGTTTCAAATCCACGTTTTTTTTTCTCATTTTAGAAAGTGTTTTTGGCCTTGTAAACATAAAAACCTTTATTGGCACATTCAGCTCTACTCGCCAATTTCTTTCTGCACAGTCGAAAACTGGCAATTTTACAGAATTCTTTATAATACTCGGTTACTTCATTGAGGATGAGTAAAACGAACAGTGGAATTTAAATGGCTGTAGAAAAAGAAAACAGGAAAAGGAGAAAAACACAAACGGAACGAATATTACTCATGGATCGCCTTAGATCTTTGAGATCGGAACTGCGGCGAAGCCTTGATTGTCCTCGACGGTAGACCGCAGCGGAAAAAAATCACGATAGTACAAAGGTTATGGATGAACGACTTTTACGGGCTGTCGATTGCGATTTTTCGGAGTGTCAGACGAGGATCAAGATACCTGGGAAATCCCTCTGATTTCATAACCAATTAGGCCCTCGAATAGCACAGTGACGTTATCAAAAAAGTGTACGAAACGATGAATCGCGCGTGGTGAGTGGCTCCGAAAGTTCGGAACTAGAAGATGAACCGTCGAAGCTCGATGAAACGGAACTCGCGATTGAAAAGTGAACAAGAATTGAGGTGGACGGGAGGGGAAGTGGGTATATCAACCGTAAGAAGACGACACCAGCGAGGATATTATAAGAACGACAACGAAAATTACTAAGGAGAAACTGTCAACGGTATGAAATTATTATGAGGAGGGGCTGCTCGACTATTCATCGTCGGTGGTGGCTCTGTTCGTGGCTCGTTCATTCATTCATTCATTCCTCGGTTCGCTCGCTCCTTCGCGGTGTACGTTCGGATGGACGTCTGTCTGTCCGTCCGCCTGAGAGCTGTGCGCACTGCAGGCAGCAGGTTCGTGTGCCTCTGAATGAGACGCTGGTCCAGCACCGCGTATTATGTGCGTGAGGTCCGTGAATGGCCTTGGCGTGTCGGTCGCAACGCTTTCGATTCCGGGGGGAGAAGTTCTTTGGGCCTTTTCCCATGAATGGCACGACACTAGGCTCTTTGTGCAGTTTTCCCTAACAAGCCGCGTGACAATGCGACTAAATATCTTCTCTCCCACGCACAATAACACCCGACGCTGCATGGGTATGCTGCAGCCAAACCCGGACCTTTCACAATGTCTCAAATGTCTTTTCAAACTATTCCTCCCACTATCTAACCATGCACCCATCGACCATCCCTCCGCACGGTAGGCCCTCTCACTTACCAAGAAAATTTTCATTCTCTTCGAACCGCCTGTGACGAATTTTACCGGGATCTTGCAGATCTACGTACGGTTCCCTTCCGTTCCGACGTTGCCGGTGTTTACGAACGAGAAACGGCGTCCCAACTTTCGCCTATTGTGACGAAGCATTGAAACACTGTAGGATCAGTCTGTAATTGCCTTCGAAGTCGGGGAGGACAGTTTCTTTTTACAGAAAACAGAGAATCGGGATGAAGTAACGTGCCAATTTCTTTAAAAAGTATCAAACGTTTTACGGATCACGTTTGGCGGCTGGTTGTCGATTCGATGTCGTTACGGCTACTTGTGTATTTTCTTAAAAAATGTCACGTCTCTTGCTTACCCCATGCGTGAAAATCTCATTTTACAACGGCGTCATGCAGGCCGTTTCCACAGGGAAAGGGGTGCGGCACTGTAGGGCTGTAAGAGCACCCTTATTTGGATGTCGATCACTGCACCGTCTGTTGTTGTCCGGCCTGCGAACCAGCTATCAGGTAACAAGGATCAATGTTAGCGAATCAGATAATTACACAATCGGTGGACAATGTTTGCCGTGCCTTGATTGTGCTGCGTTAGCTGGGCACAACGAGTGATGCGAATAATGAATTAAATTGACCGTCAACTAATCTGAGTATCTTTTGCTATCGTTGCGTTTTGCAGGAACGAGCCTTTCTTCGATTACCGTATGAGTCTGTAAAAGAAAATTATAACAGAGCCTGGGTATAGATATGTATTTACCGAGAAAACTTTCCGAAACTTGCTTTTTCATTTTGCCCTTATATCTTAGCCAGATTTAATTACTGTCCAAGAAGGAGATTGAATGGGCTGAAAATCGAATACCAATACAATAAGTATCGTGGCAAACATCGCTTTAATTTCGAACCGCAAAATCTTGGCTGAGAGGTATAGAAGTTGCAGTACCCAAGTAGGCAAACACCACGAGGAGTTTGAGACGGATAATTAAAGCTTTTTCACCGTCTGTTTGTCCGGCACTCCGATCGCTGCTGAGCTTTTACATTTGTTTATTTTTATTTAAACTGGCGGGACAGGCTTGATAAGATCTTATCGAATCGTTCTTATTTTCTGTCGGAGAAAATGATGTGCAAATCTCGAGGGAACTCTTTGTCTAATCGTTTTTATTTCCATCCGGATATGGGCTGACGCGTAAGATCGATTTCTCAAATTTACCCGCAGGTCTAATTCGGGATTCTAATTAGAGGTCTGTTTGGATTTCGTCGTTACGTACGTAGGCACCCGTAAGGTTTCCATTAATTCACTCAGTTGTTTCGCGTTTTCTCTCCCTCCTAATTTGAAATGTCATCTCCACAAGGTGGTTATTCAATATTAAACAGGTACGCTTGGTAAAACTGTCCGCCCGAAGCGTTTCTTGCAATTTATTTAGCTAACTACACGTCGTTCGATTTTATCGCGGTGCTTAAGCAAACGAAATTTATTGCGTATTCTCATTAGGTAGCTACGTAAACAGTCGTAAAACAAATACCATAATTACTGCTGGATTTTTAATGCTCGCTATAAAAAATACCTTATTCGGACAACGTCCGTAGGTTGCACGTACCTCTGCGTGCAATACCCACAAGGGATTTGACGTTCGAATATTTTGACCCACGCTCGAAGGTCCTCGCGCTTATGTCACTGGACGCTGCGTTATGTATAGCCCCTCTAATGATTTCAGGCATAAATTCATTTATACACGTCTCTTACGTAAATTTCACACGAATCTATTTACGAACGGGCATCCGTAGTGAAATATGGGTTATCTAGGTCTCGGGTATTACGGTAATGCATTACGGACCTTGTGCCGGCTATGAAAACTGAGACGTAAGTAGGCGTAGACAGAGACCGATTTCCACGGGGATTGGAACGATGATCCTCGTCTTCGATCGATCCGATTCTCGTAATCTGCTTCATCTGGGTATTGCGAAAAAAAAATGTCGCAAAAACTGTGCAAGTCTTTTGCCGCGGCACAAAAAGACGAGTCGGATTTCTGCCAGTTCGGAAAAAAGAAAAAACACAGCAACAGTCTGGCGCGAGAAACGATGCAGTCGAGGCTTATAAGTTGGAAGTGAGGCTGATAGGGAGGAAGAAAGGAGAATGAGAAAATCGATCCAAAGTCGATACAAAGCCAATCGAAAAGAAGGGTTATTTTCAGTCAGTGAGCTCGAAAGAAAAATTTGTAACAAACCTAGGCCACAATGAAAACGTTTAACAACACAATGGGGGCTGAATTCGTAATAAGTTCTGGGATATCCTTGCCTTCCCTGTCGAATAAACCTTCAATTTCTTTCTATTTAGTTTGAAGGGGTACAATGCGACATCCTTCGCTGCTATTTTGATCCAAATTCGTAACGGATCAGGCTCGCACGGCCCCCCCGATTCCCGAGGGTAGAGGAAAGGAGCACGATCGATAATTATTGGAAAATATTATTTTTATACAGATCGTTGAATATTAATGAACGATTTTTCAACGTCTCGAATCTCGTATATTGTGTAGACGTGAGGTAGGAGGCAGGTATATCCATCGTCTCTGATTGACAGCTGAATGTATATTTCGCGCGATTGTCATACGTCCGTCTATGACCTACCTCGACGCTAGTGACTCACTCCCAATCGGGCATCCAGGTATCTAACATAGAAGATTTGCATACATAGCTAAAAATATCGGATTACAATGAGAGAAACAGTCGAAGAAATCGACGATCTCGCAATCAATACCCCCTGATTATTCGGTTGGGTTGCAAATCGAATATAGGTATCGACGTTGCCGGGATATGTATGCAAATCGCCCGCGCCGCCGCATCCTTAATATATATAACCCATATCTCGAGTATCTGTAACTTCTGCACCGCAACCTGGATCGTGAGAATTCATTCTCCTTCTCAACCGACGATTGAACTTCGGTCGAGAGTAGAATTCATCCATCCATGATGGTTGGAAAAAGGAAATGATAAAAGAGAGCGACGCCGAATTGCAGGGAAAATTACGTTCTTTTGCTATTTTTACGAAGAAGCGACGCGATCATGGGAGTAAACTGCGCGATAGGAAAACCTGTAACTCTGGGCTGCTAAGGGGCTAACACGACACCTGTACCAATCATTTCAATCACCTGGTAGATGCTGTTCGAGCAACAAATCAAACGGTCGTTCGAATTCTCTTTCGCTTCAACTCAACCGCGCGGAAGTATTCAGTCGCGTTATTTACGAGCATTCGTTAGTCTTTAACTGTGCAGGAACGTTAAGCTGCGCCCACACCGTGCTTATTCTTTGAGATGTTTCGAAAACTGGTGAGGAAAAGTTGAGGGAAATTGAATAATAGGCCAGTGAGAATTCCTGACCGTGAGATAGCCGTTGGAAGGATAGAGAGAGAGAGAGAGAGAGAAGATTCCGATTGCGTCTCTTTATCGATTTACCGGTGAGTCGGTGTGGATGGAAAATTGTAAAATTATAACTTATTAGGATTCGGTCGTGTTTGTTACATCCAGATTGTGTACAAGATCCGGTAATACAAAGAGCTTTAGCGGACGCGCCTATTTCTGAGATATCCGAGCCAAGTTTGAATTATCTTATAATTTACGTTACGTGATTGTGTCTCCAAACACGCTCGCCGGCGAATCGCTTCACGTGACTACGCATTTCGCTTTAGTCGTTGCTTGATAACCCTTGGCGGAGAGTGTGAGCGTTGTGACATGTAAGTAAACGTTACGTGCACTGGACGAAAATACCTTCGTGGACATAACTGGGGCTGCTCTCTATAATTACAGGTAGGTACGCATAGTCTTAAGGACAATGAGTTGTTGCATCATCGCTGTAAATCCGTTCTCTTATATCTGGCCGACGATAACGATTTATTGTGCCTGTTATTGTATTGTACGGACAAGGGGTTGAAAATTATTTCTGAACGAGTAAAGGGTGGAAACAATATATTATATACATATTAGGGTGTTTCAAAATAAAAAAAATTTCGATTTTCCAACGGGCCACACCTGAAATAGTTAGTTTAGGTAGAAACAAAAATTCTGGCGAAAGATGAGCATTGTCGGTTGAGTGGAAGATCGGGCAAATTTAATTTTTAATCTTTTTTTCCTTTTTATCGAATTTATGATGGATAATTGTTATTAAAATTTTTTTTCGTGTTTACAGCTGCCTGCGGATCAGTTTGTGTCTTGAATAAGATGCTCCTGGAACTCTTTAGTTGATACTTAATAGAGACGTCTAACGGGTTTTCTGATTATTATTCAATTAAAATACATGAAAAACATTTTCCCACTCAGATTTCAATATTTTATTCAATATTTACAAATTTCCCATTACAATGGGTCCCTATTAAATATCAAGTGAAGAGTTCTAGGAGCATCTTATTTAAGACGCGAACTGATCCGCTGGTAGCTGTAAATACGAAAAAAAATTTTACTAACAATTATCCATGATAAATTCGATAAAAAGGAAAAAAAAAATTAAAAATCAAATGTTCCCGATCTTCCACTCAACCGACAATGCTCATCTTTCGCCAGAATTTTTGTTTCTACCTAAACTAACTATTTCAGGTGTTGCCCGTTGGAAAATCGAAAATTTTTTTATTTTGAAACGCTCTAATATATATGTATGCGCTACGCACCAGTCGGTCCAAATGAAAAATTAGCGACAGAGACTTAATATATAATATTATAATATAGAATTCCCAAGGCATGCGTTATACAGTTTATATGAAGCATTGATATATTTATACAGAGAAAATGAGAAACACTTTGGATAGCGCGTGGAATGTGCAAAAAGTCTTCGTATGTTTGAATATATATTTGTCTCTTTCTGCACACGTCGAACTCGGTATGGCGAACTTTATCCGGGAAAAGGGTTTTACTTTACTTTATTTTATTTTTCGTTTCCCTCCTTTTTGTTACCTTGCCTTTTTGTCGAGTGCGGTGCAACTGAAATTTTCAACGGAATTTAAAGGAATTCAGAGAGCACTGTATTCAGGGAAGTGTGAACAAATCTACCGTTTCTATTGGTTCACGTTCTTCACTCGTTAGTGACGACTGGCTTTCGGCATTATAGGAGACTCTCTTTTGTCTCGTCGCGGATGTATAAATACCTACGGGGTGTTACTGGATTTAACCATCAGTCATCGCTTACTCTCCAAAGGTGTATGGAAGTTACAGTAGATAGTTTCGAATGAAATTTGCCGTTACCGAACAGACCGGTGTTGAAAAATTCGTTTGGAACCACTTCGTTACCATTCGAGCAACGGTGGGAAATTGCTTCTCCGTTTTCCTTCTAGTTAGCGAGTCCCGAAAAATCCCATTTGCACAATTTCACTCTCGTGAAATCCTGCCTCTTTCATTATTTCGAGCTCTCCACCTAGCACGGTGCGATTTCGAACGAGGTGAAATTTTCTGGAAGCACCCCGTAGATACGTGCGAAAAAGTCGTTCATTCGAAGCTACCGGATACAGCGGGGAGGCGTGTCTTTTCCATAACCGAGCCTGGCACCTTCGCTCTTGGTTCTTGAAAGGGGTTGACTTTGCAGAAGCGCATGGAATGCGTATAATTACGATATACGGCAGCTACACCTATACTCGCCCTTTTCTCGCCAGTGCAAAAGTTGTATGGGAAGTATTGCGGGACGTGCAGCCTTTGCCTAGCCGAGGAACATTCGCAAATAACGCATTTAGAGTTCCGTATATTTTGTCTCCTCGCCATTTCGCGACGACGCGGAGAAAAACGCTTCGTGAAATCCAACCCTTTTCACATCATGCTAGTTACAAGAAAGATGCCTGGTTATCCTTGGAGCACAACGTCGTTTCTCTTCCTGCCGCCGGAATAAAATCGGATCTTCGCATACTCTGTACGTAATGAGCTCTGCACGCAGATTTTTTTCACCTTGCCTCGTGCATACCTTGTCACAATTAGTTTCATTCGCTTTACCGACGCAGGTAAAACCTAGTACTAACCAGTGGTGGAAAAAAAGGCGGTGGCTCGTTTGGCGCACAACCGTTGATAAGAAAAGCGATGGTTTTAACAATACCTATAGTAATAATAATAATGGTAACAACACGAATCCTACGAGTGGTGTGAAATATACCAACACGGCCTGCGTGAATGTCGGAATGACTATTAATTTTTCCTCGGTGTTTGGTCAGCGATAGGTGAATGCATTAAGAGAAAATTTGGGAGCTCACTCGCCCGCTTGGAAACGTCCTGCAGATTGAAAACCCGGACGTTAAAACGCTCTTGCATTTCTCCAAGATTGATAGAACTTGGACGGTAATGGATAGCCTCTGTCCGAATACCCCGATACCGCCTCTGCACGTACACATACCTGCCTACCATCTAATGGAATTCTCAATTGTACTTTCTATCAATAGTCCCCATTTGGATGCCTCGCTTCTCCGCACGATTCCCTCCCCCTCCTTCTTTCACTCTCTTTCTCCCTCTTTCTCTAACTTCCCATACTGCCCTCGGACTATCTCCTTCTACTTGCGCACGTAGATCGTTACACAAAGTGGCTTTATATCAGCGACGCGTATTTCCTCGAGTTTTCAAATGCCGAAAAATACTTTGAAATCTCTCGGCAGTTCGACGAATCAACTGCCGGATATGTTCTGGAACAGTTGATGCCCAAATTTATTGTACGCGATGTAACACCGACACGTTATAGGTATCCATATATATCCTCACTTGTGTGAGGATGCTCTTTTGTCGGTGCCCATGGCATTTCATGCGAACCGCAAACTGTTACAATTTTCCTTGCGGAAGGGTTGGAAGCTCCAGACTTTGGTCTTTTCAAACGAGAGCAGAGAAGGTCCTGCACAGCTAACCGCGTCTGTATACGTTCCACGGTACGGGTTGTGGACCTGCTCGAGGGATGCTGAGAATATTTAGTCGGGCGTAAAAAAGACAATGCGTGAAACTGATACGCTTTAACGATTTGACCCCATGAATATTTACGAGGTGTGTTTGCTGCAGTTCAAGCCAGGTGTTATAATGGGTCTGCGAGATATTCGTTGGTCGTAACTAAACTAGACAAAAAAAGAAAGTCGTTGCTTCGAACGAGGTCAACGACTGAAAGGAAAATGAAAAACAAAAAACAACAAATAAAAAGACAACAAAAACCGAAACAGAAGAAAAACGTCTCCAGCGATAATTATGCCGCATGTACATCAACGGCCGTTAATTATTTATATCGAAAATGCAGCAAGTTTTCTTCGTACCTTACAGATGTCGGGAAATGTTTGAAATACTTTTTTCCCTCTCCTTGAAATTCTTTCACTTTATACCTGGAACCGACGAATCGTAAATTGTAAATTCGACTTTTAGCCGAAGATCGGGAAACTGGGGTGACCATTTTTTCTTCTCTGTTTTGTCTTCAATTTCTTGTACACCGTGTGAATTTTAACCCCAGGCACAACCCTACCGCGAAGGAGCCGTTCGTTATACATAACTTTCTTTGAAATTCCTTGAATCCGGAAAAAAGGGTGCCGAGAAAAGTACAAATTTCCAATCCTTTCTAGCCGTGTGAAAAAACCCTTTCCCTCAATCAACGAAGTTGCCTTTACCGATTTCTTCACCCTTCTTCCTCTCTCAAATCTATATTCTTTCCCTAAATTTTTACCCTCAAAAATCAGTCTTACCTCAAGTAACGTAACAAGATATTTTCTCACTCCTCAGTGAAAAGTCGGTTTCAAAAAATTCCACATTTATGCTTACACAATCCTGCACTGCATCTATTCTCTGATCAGGCTTCCAAACCGCCATAAAATTTTGTCAAAATTGGATAAAGAGATGGAAAAAGAAAAATTAAGACAAGTATAAGCAGAACGGTAGTACATTGCACGCGTTGCTTACAGCGTAAGGGGTAACGTCAATGTCTGACAAGCAGTCTTATGGTGTTGCCCAACTTTGTCGCGGCTTTGTTAACCTCTGGCATATTTCCAACCGAGTAACTCCGATCAATGTGTATAAAACGCGCCAAGGCATCGCCTGCGAGGCATGAGACTTCGGGGCAGGGCAAAGCCAGCCAGCTATCCCGCTCGGATCTTAATCCCAAAATGTATAGCAAGTATTATAACATATTATAAAAACCGGACTTTGGCCACGGTGCGTGTTTCAGGGCGCGATGATCGCCTCCCCGCATGCACACTTTGTTACTCTTCCTCCTCTTCTCCTTTTCCTCCTGCTTTTTGGTCTTCGGAGTCTCTTTATCCCCATCATGCATGCATGTGCCGGGATTCTCATGCTAATTTTTTTCCTTACCACGGGTCAGGGGGTCAGATGCTGAGACCTGGCCGATGATAATGTGTACCAGCATCGAGCTCGAATTTCAATCCGATCCCAGCGAGCATGTATACTTAATCCATTGCCAAGAACGACCAATCGAAAGTAACGGAGGAAACTGCAATTTCACATCGTTATATACAGGGCTCCAATAACTTTTGTCAATTCTTGTGCAAGGAAGGATTTGACAGAAGGCTCGTTTATCAAGTGTGAAAGAAGAAGAAAAAAAAGAAGAAAATTCTTCACCTTCAGTCAATGGGAATGATTCAGCCGACATAACGGATAGCAGTGTGACACCTGCACCTAAACTAATCAGCGAACAAAGTTTCTCCTTGTGCGATCGGTGTTACAATGCGGGTACGTTTGATCGGTTTAATTAGGTGGAGCGGGCAAGTCCTTTGAATAAATACGTGGCTTTCAAGAGGTCTGCATGTAACGCGTATAATGAAGGTACGTTTTAAACGGCGAGGTGAATGGGAGTGAAAAATCCAACGTACACACACGTGTGTACAAACAATGAGTGGTGAACGAAATGAGAAAAAAAAAAAAAAAAACAAAAAGAGAAGGATAGAGGCGAGGAAGAATTAAAATGAAATAAAATGAAAGATTTTTGTCGTCGGCATATGACTGACAAAAGGTCTCTACTCGCGCAAACAAATAATTTAACAGTGAACAAATTACTTTTATCAGGGGCCGTATAAAGCTTAATTCACTCTTTGGTATTATATGAAAACACGTTAATGTGTTCGCGTCGCGTTTGTACGGCACCTTTGGCCAGCCAGTGAACCAGGCCTGCCTTGCCTGCCTCCCACCCAGGCTAAATGGAATTTATTACTTTCAGAGTCGTACGCGTCACCCACACGCGGGTCTCGCTTCTCGCCGGACTCTGTTATCTCTGTAGGTGCACGGCCGAAACTCGGTTGTGTTGCGTGAACGGCGACAAGAGGCAGGAACAATCTCGGAAGAATGCATCCTGCGTGCACTCTAAAGCGTTTTATATACTTTTATATGATTTGTTAGTACGTGACGTGGCTGACCGTAAAATTGAATTAATCTTTTCGAAAACGCCTCTTTTTAGTGGACTTGTGTGAAAATTATGAATTAGGTTGCCACTTTATACCTGAGCCAACTCCGTCCTCCCGAGTGCAGGTTCCAGAAAAAATTTGTTATACTCGTATCTTATTTTTCCTTATTTCACGTATATGCGCGGAAGTTGAAAGGATATGTGTGCACAGGAATTTTTACTCCCTTAATAATTAGGGACATAATACGTGATAAGTTGAGGATGGATTTTCTATCAGATTGCCTAATGTCTTCATTTGTTCGACGTTCTTTTTGACGGAGTTTTTCTGCTATTTTTATACCTGTGAGAAGGAGAAATTTAACGACGCAAGACACAGGTATACGGGGATACCTGTCTGCCGCACTTTGGCACGTAAATAAAAATATCCAGAGGAGTGTAAGGGATATGAGAAATAGAATAAATAAGTAAAACGCGGCGCATACCGGAAATGGCTAATTCAAAAGACAAACCCAAATTTATATAGTCGGATCCCCCTAAAACGTCCGACATAAAAGCTTTCAACTTCGGAGCAACGTGAAGAAAAAAGAAAGGAAAAATGAAGCATGTAATAACCGGCTACTACAGATCTCTCAGAGTCGTGCGTATAATCTTTTCACGAATGAAATAAAGCCCGAACTCCATTAGCACGACAGTCTCCGCCTCCCTGATAAAATTTTGAAATTATTCCTTTGCCCGATCAGCTTTCCCGGAATTTAAAATGCGAAATTAGAGGGTGACGTGTAAATCAATTTCCCGTCGAGACTCTACACACTTTTAGTTTTTTTTTCGTTGTGTAAAATCCCGTTTGCACTGGGCTATTAAAAAATGAAAACGAAAAATTCATAAAAATCTGCGTCGTCCGTGAAGATTCGAAAGATGGATTTAAGACCCCTTTCAGTTGAATAAAAATCATGACTCATACATAAATTTTGAGGGAAAAATGAGAAAATGGAAATAAAGGAGAGGAATAGACGCTGAGAAAAAACAATCTCACGACGTTGCTTAGCGTCAATAGGCTTGATTCTTGGACTCTGAAGCATAGAATTTGGGGTTGCATGGGGGCTATAAGGATGCGGTTGGCTCTCAGCGGGAGGGAGTCGATCCTGCGGCACCAAGCTGTCTGCGACGGCATCCTGTAGGCATCCTGGAGGCTGCGGGCCTCCAGAATTCCTGCTGGAAGGTGGTCCGCCGGTACCGGAATATACCGCCGCGAGAGTGCGGCTCCCCAGTAGAAAAAACGAAGAAGAATATAGAAGCTTTAAAGTAGCCGAAAACCTGTTCAACTCTCACACATTATCTTAGTCATCATCGGAATTTCTTCAATTCAACCGATCGTGAATACAGCCGTACGAGTTGCACGGAAGGCACGGGCATTTTCAACCCATCGTCTTTACGCTCTTAATTAGTAGCTACTATTATTGTATATTTATTGAACTAAATGTTGCAGCAAATATTCTGTTCAAGGTAGAAGGTAACCCCTGTCGAAATTTTCGTATAACCTGTCAACTTGAAAAACGACTCCAGTGATGAACAGTGCTGACCGACCAGTCACCGTTTCCGCTAATCGAGGTCGTTACGGATGTCCTCGGGCAGGAATTTCGCTGGTCTAAGGTTATTTTCGGGTCCGAGGATGACCGAGGGATTCGGCTAGTTGGGATGGGATGTTGTCGCGGTATGGTTAACAGCGTGAATATAGGCAGAAACTACACAAAGTGGTATTTCGTGTTTAGGATGAGCCGGAAACAATTCCACGAAGCATTCGGTCGCTGGGGATACGTCGCGATGTTCGGTTAGTTTGTAAACCGAGCGTTACGGAGGGCTGAAGTAGCAGATTCGGGGTGCGTTTCTCGCGAGTCTCTTGAAAAAAATTATTTTCACCTCAATTTCTAAGCGGACTGCAAACAAGTACGTCCCTCCCTCCCCCCTAACGCTACGTGGAAGGTACAGTGGTTCGGTGTTTGGAAGTTTAGAGCGCGTGTAGCATCCACCCAGCGTGCCTGTGTGTTGTGGGTCCGCATAGTCTCTGCGTACTCTCTCAGCGTCGCAATGGACTGCAGGAGTCGGGACAATAGACTTGCTCTCGGAGATGGTATCTACAGAGTAACCCTTCTTCTGTAGTCTCCGTATCTGCCTCCTCTTAGTCTCGAGTCTTCGTAACTCTCATGGTATACCAATCTCTTTCAAAGTAGACTGGAAGCCATAGCTCGGTCTCACTCTATTTTTCTCTCCCTCCACACCGTCCCTGCCCTTCTCTCGCTCCCTCCCTCTCTCTCTCACTCTCTCTCTCCGAATATCCCTCTTTTTTTCCATCGCCTTTCGTCTCTTCTCTACGATCACGGTCCACTGACCCTCGAGGACCTATCTTTGGCTCCTTGGCGGCGGTTCCGAGGCCCTCATAACCTTGTTGATGCGACCCAGTGCATCCTGATCTAGCAAAGTATCATGTATCGGCAAAAAATTGATTCATATGGTCTTGCATATTCAACATCGAACACAATAACATCCGCTCTCGAGTAGATCCTCGAAAAAAACAAGACTGTAGTAAAAGGTAATACGCATCGTTACAGTTACTGGTCACCGTGCATTCGTGGCTGATCATCACTTCCCATCGGGTCACAACGTGCGCATAAATTACTTTTCTGGTATTGGGAAAAATCGTAGTCTTAGCTCGCATCGACAGGTGGACCAATTCGTGTTTCAGGTATTTTCTGGTATTTCTCGCATTCCAGATACGGAACGGTGAAGAGAGGATCAAGGTTTTTTGGGATAGATCGGTATCCATGCGGTTGTTGGAGTGACGTAATCTTTTGAAACCTCTCAGACAATGCCATTATTCGTATCCTGCAACTATAATTCTGACAGCTCGGCATTCAGCGCGTTGTCTCGGCACGACAACGCAAAGGTGTCTGATCGCAAAGGAAATAATCTCCGAAACAATGGGAACAATGGAAGTGTCAAGATAGCCGGTCACGACCGAAACACTCCGGGTTCCAAAGCTTTGACACAATCCTCACAGAGAACGTTTTTGCCTGGGTGGGATTCGGTCTCGAATGCGCTTTTTTCCCCGACGTTCTCTCCTTAACACGCGCTAAAAATTCATAAATCGGTACTCGTAAGTGTCCGTCGCAGCGAGATGAGGAATGGACTTTCGCGAGGGCTAGTAAAAACTTGTGAAAGAGATAAAGATGGTGGAAAAAAACACCCGGCAAATAAATAAATGAACGAAAAAAACAAAAAAAAAAAAAAAATAAAAAATAAAAATAAATAAATACGAGAGCGAGAGAGTTTAAAGCCGGCGAACTAAGGGTGTGAGGTCAGAGTACGACGCTGATCCTTTCCCGTTGGACGTAGGGGACGTCCCGCTGTGACGTTCGAGGCCTCGACGCGGAGGAACGGTTCTGCCACGCTCTAGGTGTTTGACGCTTGCGTTTCTCCGCGCAAGCTGTGGGCATAAGGTGGGCATGCTGCACGCTGTTGCTTGCCAGCTTGGTTGTATTCGCATCAGCATTAGCTAGCCGGGAGGGCACGCTGCGGTTGGGGTTTGAACTGTCCTGCCCATACACCATGAATTGTTTATTGCCAATTGCACCGAAAGATCTTGACCCGTGTTATAAATCGAGAAGTGGTCTTCTACCGTTCCGTTGATGCTGTTGCGCTTCACCGTGGTCGTGCCTACCAGATGGACAATTTTCATCGTTCGTTGACCAACGAATATACCACGGCAGGTTTGAAAGAACGCTTCGAGACTTGAAAGTATCCTCAATTTTCAGACTTGATTTCAAATTTGAAATGCTTTCGTCACTCGGTATCAAAAGTTTTAGAATACCTATCCTCTTTATTTCTTGCCTACGACTCGGTCGAATTTCTTTTAAAGGTCAGATTTCAGATACAGTTTCGAGGGGTGCGTATCTGGCGTTAGAAAAATATTGAGCTTCCGAGCGGTGAGACTCAGGCAAAGGACCTCGACATTTCTCGGTATTATTTACTCAGGTGTTCGTAAGAGGTACCTATCGTTTTCATAATACCTACCCTCATTAGAACACCGTGGATCCTCGGTGTTACAAAATTCGCTTCTATCCGTGTCAATAAAAAAAACATGCAGCGTTATAACAGTGATCAACTGGTGCTCGCGTTACGCCAAGAAAATAAAAAACAATAAGAAATCAAGCTTCAGGGATGGAATGCAACAAATGATACTCTACAACGTTCGCTCAATAAAATTAGATATAAAACTGATAAGCTTGATCTTAGATCTGGCACAAATCGTAGACAGTTGCCTCTCCCTGTACCGTGTAACGAAGTCTATGGACTGCGGTGGTCCCCGGTCATTGAAGGATCCTTTATTCGATGAGTAAGATGGTAGTCTAATCCTGGATCAGCTTTCCTACGGTTCCATTTCGTTCGCTTTATTCTTTCCTAGATCTTTTCATACGGTTTATTCATTTTTGATTCTTCGATAGCGCTTTCAGTGCTCCCTCTGTGACAGGTGTCTTGATCTCGTCCTCTCTACAAAAGAAACAGAAGAAAAGTAGACGAGAAAAAGAATAGGAAAAAAAGTTTCTCCAGCCATTTCATACTATACTACTATAACCAGTAGATGGCTAAAAAAACTCATGTCCAAACCATATTTGGCCAAATATTTTCCAGCGTTTAAATCAACTGCCTCGTTACTGTCCGTGCATAAAGATTTTGACTCCCTCACTCTCGCTTTTCTCACCGAAAACTGCACACACGCAGGAAGTAATTGCCCTGCGATAATTTGTGGGCTGCAAGTTTTTTCCATCCTCATATTTCTCGGGTCCTCGTGTTCTCTTCTCACGATCGAACGAAACTCTTTTGGTTCGAAACTTTGATCTTAAATCCTGTTCAACGGAGGCTCTCTGTAAAGGCGAGGGTGTCCTCTCGGGGCATATTCTTTAAATCGAATGATATACTCGAGTCCAACTGCAGCCATCGGCCTGAGACTTGCACTAAAACCATCCGCACCGACGCACCCACACAGCTGATTCTCGGTCCCTGTGTTCATTGATGGGATACCGTCCGTCCGGTTGACTGCCGAGTCTAGGGTGGGTGGAGCACTCCATAGGGTGCCAGGAATTTTGAGATGCTCTTAGTTACGATCCTTTGCGCTAGACTGGAAGGACTTTCGGTGCTCGTGGGTGGGGTCAGGTGAGATTTCTAGCCAGACAGTGTGGCACCACCAACGGCGTCGGACTGGGGGATTTTTTAAATTTACCAAATTCTTTCACGCCACTTAGTAGCGCGTTTTCCAAATTCGTCCGCGCGGTTTGTTCAGAGTTTAGTCGGAATAATCCGTGACGACTTGGACGACGGTGTATTCTTGGAATTTTTCGTCAAAGTTCTTCTTATCAGCTCCACGCGTATACCGATGAGCTATAAATTTTTCACGAAGAGGGTGCGTTCAAGTTTCTGCATTATCATGCATGCCGAATCTCGATGGAAACGTGCAAGGTCAGACGTCCTTTCGAGCATTCATTTATTTCTAACATTGTTTAGAGACTTAACGTTCTGTATTAGCATAAAACCAATATGCATATCAATTCGACAGCTCCCGTTGTGTTTCTAGAATGAGACGTCTGTTCACCGCGGTTGTATAAGTACAATATATACGTTGGCTCTGCCCATACACTGAAATGAAAACGACGTATCTTTACGCACACGATGTTACGTAGCTACCTGCATCGATATCGTGCTTGTACGTGAAACATATGTACAAATGGGGTATTCCAGCTCTGCAGCTTGACAATTGTCCAACGCTTACCTACCTCATTGATTTCTTTTCAATTCGTTTTTTTCTCATCTTTTTTATTCATCTCGGATAAAAGCTGATTATGTAGTTCGACAGAAAAATTTGACGCCTGTGTACATTTGAGTGCTCAATTTTTTTAATTTGCGAAAAGGAGAAAAAAAGCGAAAAAAGAATTCTGGATTGAGCAATGATTCATTCGATCGATTACGGTGATTGCGACTAATAATTAGGTAAATAATTGATTTGAATTATTGATGGGGAATGAGTAGGAAAATCATTATTAATGCACACGAAGTTTGTCTGAAAAAAAAAAAATTGCCAATTTGATTCAATTTCTCAAAATTTTTTGACGATAAGTTGGAAAGCAATTGCAGCCATAAATTAATGTCAAAATTTTTGGATAAAATTTCTCTAAATATTCTTTATCCTTTGAAGGCTACACAAACTGTGTGACTCTGACGTTCCAGTTAATTTCTCAGATCACAAAATTTTTTCAAACAAATCGGTCGAATCAGTTTCGTGTGTTTCCAGGACTCGAAGCATTATTTCAATTCCCGCACGTTCAGAGATGATCAGAAGAAATGATTATACAGTCTAAAAAAAGAATCTATGATGTAAAAAAATGCTTTGGTAAAAATTGCAAAAGAAAAAAGTAACAAAATCGAAGTAGCTGACGGTGAGCTGACGCCTTTATTGATCGTTTTTTAATGAAAGGCGATTGAATCGCTCTATTAAATATTATTTCATGCGTCGTTGCTTTGTGAAGATCATATTGATAATAACTTCATACATGCATTTCGTCGGATGGTACGTACGTAGGTAGGTGTTTGATTAAAGTGGCTGCAACAATCGCGGGGGATCGAAGAAGAGAGACGAAGGATGGCCAAGAATGGGACGAAAGACAGGCAAGTGACGTAAGGATTACGTGTTTGAATAACGTCCAGGACCCTGCAACGCAGAATGCTCGCTTGCTCGCGATCGGATGGATGTTCAATGCTGCCAAAAACGTCTCTGTATAAACAGTGAAAACGATCTGAAAAGCCGCAGATTGTCGGGCGTTCGAATCAGGTTTATTCTACCCTTACAATCACCCACAGGTAATGACACGTCACGCCAGACACCCCGCCGGCATATAAATAGACGCAGGCACAACAAACACCCGTACCTATTATAGGCACGCACCTATACCACGTCTATTTACACATAGGAGTAATATATAACGTGAAAAATAATGTGAGGCAGGGCTTTATGTCCGTCCGCCGTTTATTGGCCATTCAGGAGGCCTCCTCTCGGCTCTTGCTCCTTGTACAATCCAGTTTCCGGGCCTCACGCCACACCGGCTAGGTACGAAAGCCTCGAAGCTATCCGCGATGATACCACTTGTCCCTACCGGCTTACCGGCGTAATCCCATTGTGCCGGTAATGAATAAATAATGCGATTGCCGGACGTGCGGGGTGCCGGTAATAATTATGTCCTTGACAATTTTGTCCCTGGAATATATTTTACGTAAAATCTGGGCCTTGTCGTTCGAAAAATCGAATATTCCGGTCTTAACCCTTGATTGTCAGCGATCGCGTGGACGCGAATACCAGCGTAGGTAAAATTGCCCCTTTAACCTCAGAAGCAACGCTGTGCATGCACTTACTTACATTGCGGCCGGGTGCAAGAGGCGTGGAAATCAGACAGGGTATGGTCACCCCTGCGTTTAAACGAGCCATGCCAGCAGCTACGCTTCTGCAGCGTGTCTGCCTATTTCGTTTAGTTGAATTATGGGATAGAGACGGAGAGTTGTCTCGACTAGTTACCCGTATGAATAATTGTGGAGCATTGCTTTCGCGGCCTTATACTTACTTTATCGCCCAACCCGTGATCTATGCCCACAATGATTTGTAACTACCGAGGCACATGTTCGGCTTAACTGGTATAACGCGCGCATCCTACGGCTCTTCGTGCACCCCGTAACATTTATTTTCCTTTTCTTTTCTTCATCGTCCTGTTTTCTTCTCTGCTTTATTTTGTCTCTTCAATTTAACGACTCGGTACTTCTGAACTTGTCACCTTTTCCATTCTGACGAGGGAAAAATAATCACGTTCGCGCAATAAGTCTAGGATGAAATCATCTCTTGTTGCGATTGTGCCTAGGGATAAGGCACATATGTGTATGGTAAGGGTTGTGTGCGCAAGGGTGCCTCTCGAGATGTCAAGATTCAGTTTTCGACTTTCCATACGGTCTGCAGAAGCCGTTGCTTCGAATACTGCTAGTGAATACACGACGCATGGGATTTGACCGCTTGATCTTTACAAATCTAGATCAGAATCAATAGTCCGTTGTTTTGTGATCCATAAGGAGTGGTATTAATTACATGTTCCCCCGAGTAAAGTACTGCTTTGTTAGAGTGAAAGAAAAAGCAAAAAAAAAAAAAAACATTCCGACATCCTTTTAACAGGAAAGAGAGAGAGAGAGAGAGAGAATGCGATCTGTGTATGTGTACGAACACATTCTGTTCTTATAATATGCATTGTACGGACACTCGTTGGTACGTGCAGCACCTCGCTCGCAGATTTTTGTTCGAAGTTAACGAGCCCCGCACGATTTCGTCAACTTGAACCGTGTTTGTTGTACGTGTACGCTTATTGTGATTTCTCATTTCATCATCATCATCATCATTATTATTATTATTATTATTATTCTCTTTATAATCGGCCGTTTTGTTTAATACACGATCTTATCGACCTTGACATAATTAGTAGAAGTCCAATTTATAATAGTAGTCCCAGCTCTTGCCCTTTATCCCTGCATTACCATTTCATTCATTTCCTATCATTTTAGCGATCTTGATAGAGTACTATTTTAATAATTAGATGCAAAGACCGTCTGGATTCGACATTTTCTAGCTTCACTCGATATAATAATTTCGTCGCTGGATTCTAATTACTATAATTGAAAACATGTGAAAACTGAGTGAAAAAATGGGTATGATAATGTTCCCTTTCATCCGAAGATCATGGTTTATCACACGCAAGACTCGGTGCGATTTTCCGGCCTTATAAATCTTTGTAAGGGGTAACCGGCGGCGGTGAAGAGTAGTCGGGATTTTCTCTCGTTTTCATTCTAAACTCTCGTGGCACAATGGGTTGAAAGAGGCTCTGGGTTCACTTGTTTCCTTGGATCGGCTCACCGCGTTACACGCTGCATGGGACTGAAACCGGGTCCAGAACCACCCACAAACGATGCATTATGGGCATCGGCTGCGTGGGGCGAAGGGCGAGGGAATAGCCCCAAAACTCCTCGAGGGCTGAGGCAGCCCGTGAACTCTATGGGGGCCTATTGTTCAATGGTGCCAAGCAGTCTGGTCCCGTAGACGTCCCTGAGCATCTCGTGCAACCGCCCGATGGACGGAAAGGCCTCTCCGCATCTCCCTCTAAGAAAATAATCTCGTTGTCAATTTAATTCCCGTTTTTCAGCAGGTGCACACTAACGATAATTATTTTTTATTTTTTTACTTCACCGATTCACGTGTAATTTTTATGCCGCAAATACTTGCGGCTCAATTTTCTATGTAGATTCGCCGACCTTCGAAGCGCTGGCTCTGGTATAACTTGAGGGCCTTTTAGGCTTTTCGAATCGTGGGTAAAGCGAGCGGTTCGCCTCCGCCTCTCCGACGAAGACTCGAGCTCGTAAGGGTCGTAAATTTTGAAAAAGAAAAAATGTCGAGGTAAAGGAGGGGTCTGCTTCGAGGAACCATAATTTCGTATAAATAAATTTCCTCATTTGTATCTTCTTCTTATGTATACCTACTATATTCGTATAATAGTTTGGCCTTTTCTTCTGCTTCTGACAATGTTCAAAACATCAAAAAATTTATCAATTCCGGAGCTGGAGATACATGCGAAATCGCTCAGTTTAGTCACCGGAACGATATGCCGATTGAAAAATCGCATTTGCAATCCTTTGACCGTAGATGAGGAAGGCGAAGAAGAAGAAGAAGAAGAAGAAGAAGAAGAAGAAGAAGAAGAAGAAGAAGAAGATGAAGGTAGAAAAAGGCGAAGAGGAGGTACGAAAAGTAGTCAGTCTTGGTAAAAGATAGATGGATCAGGTTTACGATGTAACAATATTATTGTGCACCTTTAGCCCGTCTATTCAATGCTGGTGGTACTTTATTCGGTGATTTACGCGTTGTAAGGCGCTCGCCCTCCTCTCCCTCTATCCTCCTTCTCGTCCTTTGCAGAAGTACAAAAGCGTTGCACCGAAGTCTTTTTGACCACCTGTGCAGCACCGCTGTGCCGGTATTAAACCTCTCGGTACCGCTGCGGCAGAATCTCTAACAACGTGGGCCGTCCGCGTACCTCTTTGCCTAGCTGCTCCACCCGACACGCTGGTCACCTCCAGTCCTTGGCTAACGTCCCTTGTGCAGTTCACCGTTCAAATTTCAATCCCCTTGAGAGAAATCCGCATTTCTCGGTTGTCGCTAACGAGTAGATTTTGCGCTCCTTCTCATTCCTTCCTTCGTAGCTGTAAATTTCCCAAAGATGACCATGTTTTTTTTTTTCTTCTTCGTTTTTTTCCAACAGTGACGTCGAGTGCCTTAATTTGTCGACGCGTAGCTGCGATCCAGAGTCGATAATCGAGGGATGTACGCTCGATCAAATTAATAAAAAAGTTGGATTGCCTCTTGTGACTCGAATAATGCACCGACACGGCACCTATTTCTTTAACACCCACATCGCCCGGCCTACGCCTTTTCATTCTCTTATGCATTCTCTTTCGCTCGGTGTTATTAATGAGGAGCTATTCATTCCTGAGTAGCAGCCGCTGCCCGTTCCTGGATGTCAGATGTTGGCCACGATGTTATAAGAGGTGCTGCAAAAGTATTGACCTATACCTTTGCGTAGTTCCGTCCGAGTCCCCGACGTATTTGCATTTATAAATCCGTCTCACTGAACGTTTTGAAAACTTTTCATCCCAATTGGGCATTGGACCGTCTTCAAAATATCCTCTCGGTAATTGCTCTTTTATTAGATCCTGTTTTTATAGTCAATGCTCTGAGAACTTAATTACCCACCTTCTGACTCGGTTTATTACGACAGGTTTCGAGCTCCTATATGCTTTTTATACGCGTACGTATCTGTGGGCTAGGAAGTAAAAAATACGACAGAACTAACGAAATCGTAGACACTTCCATCACGGAGTCACAGAGAATTGAGATTCCGGTCGGACCGAATGCAGGACCATTGAAGATTTTCCGGAAAACTTGTTCGAATTGATAGTTTCAATTATACCTGTGCATTTTGTTTTTTTTTCCAAATTCCTTCGTCTTTTTATTTCTTCACGGAGTCTAGCTCTGACGGCATGCCAGGGTGTGTAGTTTGAAAGAAAACAACGCAGTTTGATTTTCATATTGTGAAAGGTACGGCCGAAGACTTTAAAAAGAATGAGAAGGATCTTCCTTCCCACGGGTAGCCTGGTGGATGAGTTGGCAGAAATAACAAAAACACATCCTCAGGTGCGCTGCGTTTGGTGAACCAGCTTAATTCCGCCTTTAGTCATTCGCGTAAGGTGTATTAGGCTACTTCGTTTTTCTACCTCTCGCCCTTCTTCCCCCTGTATTGTTAGTTTAAAAGACGTGAAAAATCTTAATTAGCTCCCTTGGACTCTCCTTCGCTAAATGTTAATTTGAAATTCTTGACGTCGTAGTTTTTCAACGTCCGTTACAGATTTTACTCTCTGCTTTATTCTCTTACGCATTTTCTTTAATCCTCCAGCTGCACTTGGACCAATTCTCGAATCAGCAGCTCTCTCGACCAAATTCAGCTTCAGGCTTACTCGTACAATATAGATATATATATATCCGGTACGGTTCATTTCCGATCGTTTAAAAAAATCATTAGAATAACAACACGGGAAAGAGAAGAAAGGAAATGGCTAACTAAATTAATGAAACAACAAATGAAAAATAAACGCTTCGAAGTTCCACCTCGGAACAAACGCCTACAATCTCACACAAAGCGTCGGCTGTCAAGAGGCATTAACTTGTCCGATTCACAGACCGTCTTGCTGAGTGATGCTCTCTGTTTTTTGCCGTCGTCCTACTTCTCCGTCGCTTTTCTTTCTTTCTCTTTCTCATTCGCTCCCTTTATTTTTCCCCTTTATGAATACCCAACGACGCGGAAGACCGATTGACGTTCACTTATCCATAGATTATAACAATCAAGGAAGTGGATAAACGACACCGTGCAGCGTCAAAAAAACTGACCGCATTGTTCGACGCACCGTGAGAAATTGATCCGTCACTTTTCCTCCTTAAACCATTTCTCGATGAAATGTCAATAAACCTCTTTTACGTTTCAGCGACCACAGCATCGATGTTCGGAGTGCAGATAATCGGCAAATCGCAACCCCCCGTCACAAGCATTCATTACGCGTCCCGTGCACGCGGCGTGAATCGACGGACGGAATGCCGCATGCGGGTGAGTGTTGAAATCATTCGTCATTTTCATTTGGTGCCTGTTGAATCCCGCTCTGAGCATCGGAGCGATGCCAGTCGTCTCATGGGCGAGTGTAATGGTATACCTGTCAATAGCTCGTGGAGCCTTCCGCCGTGGCTTCTTTATTTTTCCAAGCTTATTAGCCAGGCCAAAGGGTTATATCAATCAAACACGTCAGCCGATTCCCGAACGGACATTCCCTGTCATTTTCAAAGTTTATACGATCCCTGCGTGCTTGCGTGCCCACAATTCGGTACCTGAGAACGCGTATCGCGTGATAATTAGACGCAAATAGAAAGCCGGCGAAGAAATTTCCCGCGTTCATCAACCGGAACTGATGAGATTATCGTGCTTGTTTTATATTTCAGGTTTAATCAAGTTCCTTATCGCTCGAACCATATATGTATCCGAATGTGAATAATGCAGTGAGCCGTGGTCGATCCTAATAATGAGGATTAAATTTCAATGGAATTAAAATGTAAATCTTGAATTCTCTAGGGCGACGATAGGAGTCTGATTTAATTTAACATTATTTTATTATCCGATGATGATCAAGAATCCGAACACTATCAGTTTCGTTCTTAAACCCCTGGTGAAGCTGTCCGATGGTCTTAGTGAATTTGAACGCGTTGTTCAAACGAATAAACGAATAATGTCAATGATCACAATAACAATAATAACATGTGCGGGGAAAAAAGAACAGGAGGATTCTTATAGTCGGAATATTACAAAAAAGAGCGGCAGGTGTTTGCCAAGAAAATTAATACACGATTAGAGAGATGTATACGTGGCTGTAGAAAAACACTTTTACAACAATATTCAATCGTATTCCTCCATCTGCCGTTCTCGTACCTTACATCGACCCACTCGTGCCGGTTGAAACTCACTTCTTGACTTAACCATTCAATCTTAAACTCACAATAACATACCGTCCGGGATGCTGCACGAAGTAAGGCACCGATCCAGGCTTGCCTGTGTCCTGCATTAGCATGAGATCAAAATATGTAATCTCAAACATCGCTTGCAGCCATCAGATATGTCAATTATGCTCTCGTCCACGTACGTACCGCTTTCTTATGCTTTCTTATTTCTCTTTCCTTTTTCCTACCAGCCATTTATACGAATACACGTAGGGTATTGTGTATACGGGGTGGGACTTTTCGGAAATCAGTTTCTCAACCGAATTTTCATCTTTTCCTTCGCTTTGCCGCGCAAATGTGCCGTAATTCGTATGTTCGCGAACCGCCGGATAGGTATGGCACGTTTCGACTAAAGCAACTTTCTTCGTCAACCTTTATACGAGATTCGAATCAATCGCTACTCTACTAGTATTGGAAGAGTCAAGAAGAGCAGACTCGTCCATCGAAGACCGTGCTTGTGTAGTAATAACCCGTCTTCCACTTCGAGAACTGGTTCGAATTCATTGAAACTGATCACCCTGTGTGTGATAAATATACGATTACGTTCCTCCTGCGGACATGTGCGTGTGTACAGCACACGACAGACGCCGGTGGCCCATGAACGCTTCGTAAAGTTGAGAAGTAAGAGAGGAAGGAGGGGCCTCGAACTCGGTGGAGTGACGTCAGGGCCGCCTAACCGCAGAATGGTTATTGGAATGTAAATTGATCCATTCTACGATTCGATAAGGATATTATCTACCGTCCAGAAATCAGGGGGACGAAGACTTGAGTAGAACATCTTTTGCCTTCGTCCTTGTCGTAACTGGTGGATCAAGTCAATTCTCATGCGACGAGTTTGAAACTTGCGTAAAGCGCACGTGTGTCTAGCGGCAGAAAAAGTGATTCTCTTCTTCTCAAAGGCACAAGAATCACCGCTAGAGAAACTATGATTTGGTTTCACACCGGCGAAGGTTCATTTCCTAAACACAGTCTCAGATATTTCTACATTTTGAGAGTGAATGAGGCTTCCCTAACGGTAGGTCCCCGGAGCAATCTGATAGAAACGTATAAGAAACATGGCTCTGCAGCGGCGAGTGCCACGCCGCTATCATGACTCTGCGGACCGGACAATGGCTCTGCGCTGCTGGAAGCCGAGTCCAAACACTTGCCGGACCATTTCGGTAGTAGAAAGAACTCAGCGTCTTCTTTGAGCATGCCCGTGCAGAGCGTACCTGATTTGCCCGTCGGTAGACTCGCCGCGCGGTTCCGCCGATACGGCTCGAAAAAATGCCCGTACCTGTAGTGCAGTTTTCGAATTCACTCCAACATCGGACGAGGCAATTGAAAAGAGAGAGATAAATAGATAGAGAGAGTGACGGCGTCGCGCCCTTTTCATTGGACACGCACCGCACCGCCAGGGAGTGGATCCAGAATTACGCCCCCGTATTCCCGCAGACGCGATACGATCTAGTCGCCCTAGGCGTGCGGCGTAGGTTCGTGGACCTCGTCCGGGACGGCCGCACCGACGGACAAACGCGCCTCCCGTAGCGTCGATCTCCCAAACAGTTGCCAAGGTGTCGCCAGACAAAGTGGCATCCTGGTGCCGGAACGGGGCAAAGTCTCGGCCACGAGAGTACCAAAAGGACCGCCTTGTACCCCCATCACGGTTGCTCTATCAACCGGCTATCTCTCATCTCTGATCCTCGGAATTCTTTGCTCCTCTACGTTTGCCCTCCGTGCATCCACCTCATTTTGTTCGGCACGCAAGAAAAACCTGTAGATCAGAGACTTGGGATTGTTCCGAATATGGTTCAGACCTTGTTTCGAAGACGTTTAATAAATGATCCTTGGAGAGATCACCTCGAACGATGTGTCGAGTTCATGCTTTCTTCAATAGAAATTTGAGCACGGGTTATTTTCTGGATTGTTGCCTTGATGCCTAAAGGTTTCTTTACTAATCTTTTACAACATCGTTCCTTCGCGTATGTATTTTTTACACTGCGCTACGAAACACTGAACGGTTGCAGAGAGATTTCGACTCCCTTATAGTACTTTGCTCTATTATGGTTGTATGTCTTGTCGAAATGGTTCATCATCGCAACCAGGGAGTAGTATTTTTTTTAGGACTCTTTGCTGTATTACCTCGCAACAAATGTCTCTGCACTCCGGTTAGTGGTGAATTTTACAACGAAATGTGATAATCTAACTCTAGACGTTTGGTTTTTCTGAAAAAACTTTTGCCCGGCTGTAATTCCTCGACACTTAACGTGACGTCAATAACCGTATAAGAAGGAAGTTCACACACGTGTGTTTAACCCGGGTTGGAACCCCTACAAATCTGTTTGTGAAATTATAATCGTCATTTGAAAAAAACGTGAACGTAGAGGAAAAGAGAAGAGGAACGGGGGGAAACTTAAATTGTGAGGCGTGACGTGTTGGTGAAAATCGAAGAAGCGCGACTCGTCGTCACGCGGCTCTTTGGCGAGTGAATTTATGGGCCATTATTGTCATTTTTTGTCCCACAAAGGGTAATTATTCCCTTATAACAAGTAGGAAACACATATCCCCCGCTGCCCTTCGCCACTCCGCCTCTCCGCGGGTCCCTGGGCTCTATACTTTCGGCTCTCGGCTCAGGGCAGCTATACCTAGCCGGTGTGTAAGGGGCATAAATCCAGACCCTAGTTGTAACGCAATTTGGATCTATTGTCCCTGCCCGGTTATGAAACTCAATTCTCATTGTGCAATTCCGTTGCTTCTCGTGGGGCCGAGCTTGAGGAACGGAACCAGTTTTCAATGTTTCTCGGAGAAGCTCCTTTTCTCCCTTTATTCCGGGGCTCACCGCCTTTTTCCTCTCCCTCTTTCTCAGGACCTCGGATCCTTCGAAGAGAACAGTCCGAACTGCCGTGACTGCCAGGTGAAATGGAACGCTGTTTGAATGGCTGCAGCCGCAAACTTTAACTGCGCGAGCCAAATCGGACCTCCGGAATACATACGAGACGCGTTTTACAATAAAAAAA